>NC_141760.1:68558203-68838203 GCF_982258835.1 Parasteatoda tepidariorum | reverse complement strand
ATTGCTTGAGCACTGCATTTCAATGAAGTTGAAAGGTGATTGTTGATTGAAGTTGAAAGGGGAATTTTAATTTTATACAATTTTCTTTATGAGTATGCTAAAATTATTTTATGTATTTGATATATGATACTAAAGTACCTCAGGAATAGATATATTTTCACAAAATACATTTTTATAAATATATTAATTAATCTATTCACCAATTGCCTAACAAAACAGTTTAATATCTGTTAAAAATAATTAAAATTAATAACCTCTAAAGTTTACTCATTAGACCAAATCAAGCTATAGTATTTTTAGAAAAGTTACCAAATGAAAAGAAATTAATTCTGTACCATTGAATACTTAAAAAAGATTGAGCATATTTAATGGCAATATTTCTAATACAAATTGTGCTGCTGTATCCATTGCGTAATTACTTATTTTCTTTTTCGAAAACCAGCAATACAAATTTTCATAAAAATAATTCAAATATTTCTTTATAATAATATAATAAAAGAGTACATTTCAGGAAAAAGAGGTAGAACACCTTTTGAAAGTTTGAATTCCTAATAAGAGTAGGGAAGAAAAGATATATATATATATATATATATATATATATATATATATATATATATATATATATATATATATATATATATATATATATATATATATATATATAATATAAGAAGAGAGTGAAATGATAACACATAGCCAATCATGGAAGACTTGCTGTTAATAACGCACAAAACAACCAATCGAAATTGAGAACGCGTGAGTGTGAAAAAGTAATAATTTTTAATAATGCTGTCTGCAGAAATGTTACAACTAAACTTACCGGCTAAGGTTTGTTGAAATTTTTATTTTGTTTCGAGTAGGTCTAATGATGGTGTACCAGTTTTACCTTGTTGTCCATGCATTTTTATTGGACGGAAAATCACGTGGTAGAATCCAGTTTTTTCTCCTTCATTTCCGTTTTGTTTTGGTTGTCATCAGCATAAAACTAATATAAGTCGTAAAGATATTGTTTTTCTTTAAAAATTTTTGTATATCTAATTTAAAATTATTTTCCTACATAGCTATTATTGCGTTTTTAACTCAATGTTCGAGTTTAAAACTAAGAGAAGAGTTGTATTATTTATTATCCTTACAATGCAATTTTGAGCTACATTTTCCGATAAGGTTAGTTATAAAGGTCATCAAATCTTATTAACCGTTTTGCAATTATTATTGTTTTGCAAATAACATTAATATACTGTAATAAGTTACAGTTAAAGAGATTTGTTAAATGATTTATACCATAATTATCAGCTTCATGCGCAATGAGAGGCAAGCAAAATTAATATTTAATACATCCGCCAATTTGGTAAGCGAAAATTTTAAATTACGGTTGAGAAATCATCAAATTTGTTTGAACAATAGGTATATTGTTATAACTATATATTGCAATAACAATTGTTATTTTAAGAAATGATTACTTCTGCTTACCAATATATCTAAATATTTATAATACTAATAGATAAGGCTCCTATACTATCAGAGATGACCTATCAAGCAATATTGGAGCAAAAAAGTTCACAAGTTAACGTTATGTTAGTATTGTGCTTATGTAAGCTCTTTGGAGCGAAAATAGATGATGACTAATAGATAAAAATATTTGGACGCGGGAAGTAGAGGCGCAAGAGTAAGCAAACAGAATTTCTTTTACTACATATATGTTAAGTGGATAATTTTAACTTTAATGGAAAAATTGTGTTCTACCAAGAAAAGACAATAATTGCGAAGCAGTTATTGGGGTTGGTGAGCGGTAGCGAGCAGGGGGCTTAGCCCCCTAGTATATATATATATATATATATATATATATATATATATATATATATATATATATATATATATATATATATATATATATATATATATATATTTAACAAATAATTTAACTCTTTTTATGTAAAAAATAACACTCTTTCTAAAGATTTCATTCATTAGAAAACCACTTGATTGATGATGAATTTCTTTGTTCTGACTTTTTTCTATTGAAGGCAGAAAAAAACGTATGAATGAAGCGTATTTTGAGATAAGATGTCATGAAACAGGAACAATAGTGTGTATGAGAGTCAGTCGTTTTCTATAAACGTTTGAACATTGATTTTTTTTTAATTTGTTGCATAACTGCCTTTTTTTTATTGATTAGCAGATATCTTTATTTTTAAGGCTGAAAAAATACTCCATTCTCTAAGCATTTCTTTGAAATTACAATTTTGATTTTTTTATTTCTTTTTGCGTATTTAGAAAATCAAAGAAATAATCCATTGCGAATAAAGTTTTATTTTGTATTATTTCGTAATTAAAGTTAAAAGAATGCCAGGAAAATTAATATGTCATTCATAGTTACAAATAACTATATCTATAGTTAGTTACGAATGACTATATTGACGCATAAGATATTAGCATAATTATTTATTAGTGAAAAATAATTAAACTGGAGATTATATAAGGTTTGCATGATCTATGAACTGATTAAAAGCAGAATATAAAAAATTTCAAATTTTCAGTAAAATTTTCAGTAGGTAAAGCGATAGGAAGTAGATAGACAGACAAAAGTGAAACAATAAATTAAATGGTAAAATAAATAGTACACCTGGAAGATTATAGAATATCAAAACTTCAACAAAACCCTCCATGGGAGATGTAAGCAATATTAGTTTTACTTTCGTTACAAAAATTCTTTATAAACAATGATGAAAAATGTTCATTAACATCTACCTTCAATTTTTATAACAAACTATAATTTAAAAGCATCATAAGGAGCTTAAATATTTGCTGCTTGATTGTTATGGGCTTCAAAATGAATATTTATAAGCTCCTAATTTCTAAAAAGATGCTAAAAAAATGATTCATATAATACGTATCAGAATCACTCTCTAATTTCCTCTTAAACCTTTCATTTTTTGCTTCCGTCAAAATGACAGGCTGAAGTTGTACCCTCTATTTCTTGTGCGCATGTATCCAGGCTAGTGAGTTCAAAAGAAACTCCCCAAAATAATTTAAACAATTTTACTGACGCACTTCGTACAGGAAGTATAATTTGGATTATTTATATATCTATATATTTATGTATTTATACTCATATATTATGCATTTTACTTATATATTTACTCTATACTTATATATTTTAATTTATTATTATAATTATTACTATAATTTAAACAAATTATTTTTTTGAATGTTCAATCTTTATCATATAGGATGAAATTTAGTCTGGCAATGTGCCCATTTATTAATCCTTACTTTTATTTCTAGGCTACAAGGGCAAGAGGGTTTTTCACCTGAACGATACTCACCACATGATGAAGGGGTAAATAAACCTCAGGCAGCCAGGACAACCAAAACGATTGCGATTTAAACTATCTGTTTCCTATGAGCAGACAGGGCCAAAGAGAATAGAAGGGCTGGTTCACTCCTTTGAAGAAACTCTCGCCGCGCCAATCCTCCGATTTTCTCTAGTGACGTCACTTTGGCGCAATACTCGCACTTTTACTTCAAGAACAGAGCGTTCGGCCTTACTAACTCTAACTAATATTGGAGCATTTCTTTTTGTGACATATTCTAAGACATTTGCTATTTTCTATAATGACTTTCCTCAGTTCTTGCCGTGAATTTTCGAAATTTTAAAACTTTTAACGAAATGCCAGTTTGCGCGATTGCAACTTGCAAAAATTCTGATAGAAAAACAAAAGGAAAAAATATAATTTTCCACGTGTTCCCTAAAGTAAATGAACAACTATGTAAAGAATGGATTCCGAAATGACACAGTTAATATAAAACAGCAATACGTTTTTTCTATCGTTAAGAACTTTTATAAAAATTCGTTATCTAAATGGAAACCGCCTCGTTACTTCAAAAAGAAAGGCATGTGAAAAAAATTAAAAAATGGATAAAGTCAAAGAAAATTAAAACGTAAGTAAAAAGTATAATTAAAATATATAGTGTACAGTTGAAATTCTCCTAATTTCATAACTTATTTTTTAAATGTAGTTATTCTAAATATTTATGATTCTTTTAAAAATTATATTCTCTTGAATTTAAATATCTATAAATTATATCATGTTAAATTTAAATATCTATAAACAATTGTAAAATTTCTAATGTCATTATGAACCTAAATTATTATTTTGTTTCAGTAGTTAGCGTTTAAGGTTGATGTTTCCTAATGATTAAGTATGAACAAATTGCTATTTACGGCATATTTTAAAATCGGGGATTCTAAATTTAACTCAACTTATTGTAATAAAAGAATATGTAGACAGAAAAGTGTCGATATATGTTTTCATTTTTTTAATAATTAAGTTAAAACTGAACTTTTAAAAAATAAAGTATTTATAGTGTCATTTTCGCCAACTAGTAAAATATTTTTATAAGTTTAAAATGGTATTTTTTTAATATAATGGCCAAGAAAGTTTTTTTAAACTATGTTTATGAACGGAAATAATGTGTTAATTACGTAAGGTTTGAAAGCTAATAACCAGAAAAAGTCTAACTTATTTTTACAAAGAGAAAGATGCAAAGTTATCATAATATCTTTGCGTGCGATCTTTCGAGATCTGTGGACACAGTAACGTCATGAGGAGGGAAATCGTAGCTTCAGCTTTAAGAGCGGAGTGAACTAGCCCTTCTATTCTTTTTAGCCCTGATGACCAGAATCATGTTTATTTATCGATATGTACTCCATATGACAATACTAGGCTATTTGAAATGTGTTCAGAGACAGTTCATTTAAAACCACTCATTAAACATATTTGCGCTTTGTCCAGAAATTAAAAATGAATGCAAAACATGTACATATACTTAGCTCTACGTAATTTTCTTGAATTAAAAAGTAGGCACATTTATCATCGTTTTTTACAAAATTATGTGACCATGAAGGGGCTAATTAACCATGATGAATAGCGGAATCTACATGTAAGCCTAAATATCGAAACAAATGTATAATAAGATTTTAAATAACTATGTGTTTATCTTATTTGGTAATGCTGAAAATGAGAGAAATGAATGAAAAATGAATCTATAGATTTTTTCGGATCTTTTTTTTTTTCAATCTGGAATATTTTTTACCCTCATTTTTCAACAACAGAGAATTGCAACGGAAAGCTATTTAATTACAAGATATCTAAAAGAAGAGAAACAAGAAGAAAGAGAAACACTAAAAGGTACCAAGTTCCAAGAAGTAACAAGTTTATTTATTGGAGTCTTTTTTAACACTCTAATCATTGATTCCGGCTTTTTCCGATCTCTTAGCCGCAAGCTTTCCTGCATCAGAAAACTGGTTTCCAACACATTATTCAATAGCAGGGAAGTGCGTATCTGAAACATTTCAGCACAATTTCACCCAGATGATCACCTCTTGAAAGGTGTATCATAACACCAAGGGTGTTTTTTTAATTGTTCTCACTGTAAACTGTAATTAGACCTTCTTATATTGATCCGTAGGGGACACATGGTATTTAAATATTTTTCAAAAGAAAAAAGTATGTATTTATAGCAGCAGTATGTTGATATCTAATATGGAAAGTATAAAAAGAATGATTAACAAGAATAAGATAAAATTCCATCACGCCAGGGGTCACGAAGAATTGAATTGAATGCAAGTTTTATTGGCAGAAAATCCAAAGGAGGATATGTTGCGCCAAGCAACGCTTTATAATAGATCAAAGGTAGAATTAATATTAGAATTTAATCTTTATAAAATACGCAAAAGTAATAAAACTATTAATAGCGAGTTAAGTATATCTGAAAGTCAATAAAATCTGATAAAAGCCTAATTACATAGAATACTCGGTATAGATAAAATGGTACATTAGTAATAGATTAAAGCGAAATCAGATGAAACAGTTAGATGCAATATAAAATGCCGATAGCTCAAGGAAATGAGAAAATGTTAGAATGATGAATTTCACCCCGCAAATATTTCATACATAAAATAGTGCTATTAAAAAAGGCAACACGATGTCTAAAAACAGGGACAAATGGTTAAAACGTAATGGAGAATAATTATAAGGTTACAGGTATCGTATTTGGGTGGAGGTTTTCCGAACAACAGATGAAGAAGGGTGAGTCAAGTGTGGCCAATTCTGAAACGAGTATGCTTTCCATTTGCATTACGTCGACTCAATACATGTAAAGGGTCTAGATCAGATCTGATAATATATAGTTTGTCTTGAGTTTGAAGGTCCCAATGTTGCTGCCGAAGGGATACGATAAAATGCAGGATATGTAATTTAATGTCTGAGAACGGTAAATATAATTATTAAGGTAGTAGTGGCAGATCAAGCTGCAGAATCTGCCAATTCATTTCCCGGTATACCCCCGTGACCCGGTACCCAACAAAATAAAATGTCAAATCATTTCATGTGAAGGATGGTAAACAGATGATTTATAAAGCATAAAATTGGATGTGTATCGCTGCGAAAATTTTCTAACTGCTTCTAAACGCTATTACTATCAGGGTATATGAAATACGCCAAAAGAATGGCAGCAGCTTCAGGAGTGAAAACGAAACAAATATCTGGGATCTTGTAGCTGTACGTGTCATCAGAGATGATGACACCATAATCTACACATCCAGCAAATTTTGATCCGTCAGTAAAAGCAGACACATACTCAGAACATTGGTGACTGTGAGAAGTAAATAGTTGTTGATATATGATGGGTGCAATATTTGATTTACTGTAAATCATAAAAATGGAATAAAAATGATATGGTGCGATGATCCATGGTGGTATGAGAAGATGATTTACAGACTGCGTTAGTATCTCACAAATATCGTATGTTCGTATGAGTGAGCGGACTTGAGCATGAAATGGACGGACGAATGAAGGTCTAGCGTCATACAATCACTCCAAGCTTGCGCCACTACATGCGCCACTGCATATACGAAAAACCGTATGATGCACTGTAGGGAAAGGGGGCTAAGCGGAGGTTGTTTTATGACCCCTTATATTTTTTTAAGTTCAGAGTCCTAAGAAACTGGAAAACTGTCCATTCCTTTTTATTTGTAGCTTAGATTTCCATCCTTATCTGCCTTTTGTGAATAAAAATAAGAAACTTCTAGCATTTTTCCTACTTGACCCTTCGCATCTTTCAGTTTATTCGACATATCATTTTACTTCTTGTAGCTCTCTATTTCAGTGCGTTATTTTTTATTCCAAATTTAATTGAATTCTGCTTGTTCAAAATGTTCATGAATGCTTTGACGTAATAAGTACAAGAACAGCTTTGTTATCTAACAAAAATCTACTAACTGAGTATAAAAAACGACTACCTTACCTGACTGTGTTTGGAAATCAAATAATTCTCTATATCACCTATTAGTGATCAATGCCAGCAAACATTCGGTCCATCTGCGTTTGAATCATGAACTGTATGTTCAAATATTAAACATCTTTTCTTTCAAAAAAATTTTTTTCAAAAAAAATAAATAATAATAATTAAAAAAAATAAAAATTTCTATAAAATGGGACTTTGTTTGAGAAATCGAAGCTAAAAAGTTGTGTTTAATCCAGTGTGTTAGTGTGTTTTTTCCAATGAACATATAATCTTTGTGTGTAACTATTGTCTCCGAGAAAACAAGATATAAATAAATATTACTATATACACTCATGATTACCTTAAAACAATCATATCGAGTAAAAATAACAATTTATAAAATCATCAGAAAGGCACATATTATCATGTAATATTATCAATATTATATAATATTATCCTGCTTCAAACAGATAAGCAATAAATATTCTAAGTATAAGTCACAAAAGTGCTACGTATAACATTTTTACGCAGCTTAATGAATTTCATTTTGGGTCATTGCAACGTTCGTCCAGAAGACGTACGTCTTTCCGGGTTAATCAAATTGAATAATGCAATAACTAATAATTTTTTTCTTATTAATCATACAGGGATTATCATTCTTTTTCCCCCTCACCACCACAAGATTGAAATATCAATTAAATTATAAACATTTTTAACATTTAAGTTCATTTGATAACGTAATGTAGTTTATTTACAACAGATGTAAAAGTTTTCTAAGGTGTAGTAAACCACCTTTGAACATTTAACATTTCTCCGATTCTTACCAATAAATAATGCATTAGCGTTACGTGTAGAAAAATTGTTTACACTTACTAGCAAAATTTATGACTGCCTTATACCTGCGGCATTTATTGACTTAAGATTTGACACAGAGGAGCGAGAAAATTATGTACGTGATCTTTCAAGTCCTAATGGCTTTTGGTTTTTATATTTGTTTCCAATAGAATGAAAAGGACATGAATACATGCATTTGTAATGATTTCCACACTGATTTTACAAGAGCCATAAGTTTTTAACTTTGTTACAATGTTAATAACGCCGTAAATTACACTTTTACTCTTTCTACCGAATTAAATATTTTCAGATAATTCTAGTTTGAACTGGGAGAAACAAACATAAACAATAATTTTACTGACAATGCATAAAAAAATTAACTTTTCAGAAGATGGTCAAAATAAATACATTTAATGATTTAAAAAAAATTATAGTCAACATTTTAAGTGAAACATTTTTTTATTTATTTTATTTTTTCATTTCCAATTTCAAGGTAAAAAAGTACAAATAGAAAGATGAAATAAATAACGAATACAAATGTAAGTAGGATAACAAATAAAGAAGATCGAAGTTATTTTGCCTTAAAAGTTCTCTTGCTTCCCAATATCGTGAGGACTTAGTGTGTCCATGAATGACCCATAAGTGAAATATAGTTAGATATAACTTTTTTTTGTGCACCCGATTGTATTTTATCTATTTACTGTTCGATTATAACTAAGCTGCCCAGCGTCAAGAGGAAACTAAAAAACAAGTCGCAAAGTTTCTAAAATGATATTC
This sequence comes from Parasteatoda tepidariorum, assembly GCF_982258835.1. NCBI lineage: Eukaryota > Metazoa > Arthropoda > Arachnida > Araneae > Theridiidae > Parasteatoda > Parasteatoda tepidariorum. The sequence continues at coordinate 68,829,305 of NC_141760.1, read as the reverse complement.
AAACAATTTATGTTTTTCCTTTCTAACTTAATACTCTGAGAATAGTAATCCATGACAGAGATTCTCAAACAAAATTAGTAATCTATATATACATTTCTCTTTCACGGCGACAAAAAAAGCCTCATTACAACTCCCCGAATGGCAACGCTAGAAAATCGACCAATGATTGCCGCTAAAAATGTCACATACCGAATCTAGCTGAGGTGGCTCACTGAAACAACCAGAAAGAGCATTCTCACCAATGTGATCTCTTCCGAAATTCACCCTATCAGCTGCGGCAGTCTCATACTAAAGCTAGGCAGAAGTGAGTAGTCTTTGTCGATAGATCTCTATTTTAGTATTTTGTCGAATGAGCTTTTTTTCACGAATTTATATATTACGAATTTATTTGACGTATTTATTGTATTTATTGCAAATTTAAGTTTAGTTTCTGCAAGTTTTTCTTTTGTATGTCAAAGTTCTAAGACTTATACTTAAGTTTTTAACAAAGTTGTAAATCGTTCATGGTTATTATTTTTTAAAAACATAATGCTTTTTTTTATGCAGGTTTTTCCACTGCAATTCACTTATTTAAATTTTTAATAGACTTAATTATAGCCAAAATTTTAACCTTAAGATTTTACACTATAGCACATTTTTAATAGGCTTAAATAATTACATGTCATTTATTTGAATTCGAATTTATTTTAATGACTTAGTATTTACTAAAGAGATGAATTTTTTTTTAAAAGAAAGTTGTGTTATGGATTTGAATGATTGTTTTGAATTCATAGAATTTTGTGCATTTGCAATGTACGAGTTAGTTAGTAGCGAGCGAAGTGAGCTTGGTTTGTGAAGCAAACCATATAAGATTTCGTAGCAATTTTCGGTGGTTGGCGAGCGTTAGCGAGCAGGGGGCGCAACCCACTAGTTTTTTAAATATTGTAATTCAGACGTTCTTTTAGAAATTTTGCTAGCACAATTTTTTTTAGTTTTCTCGGGTCTCTAGTAAATTTAACAATTTCTAAATATATTTCTAATGTGTGGCAAAGTAATCTATGTATTCGCAACACTTTAGATATAAATCATTTTATTAAGTTTTCTTAAGTTATAGTTGAGGTAGTGTTAAAAAAATAGTTATACTTTAAGTCTTTATTTAGATCCATGTTGTCTTACATAATAGTTTAGGTAGTTTTGAATAGTTAGTTATTCTTTGACTACATATTTATAATAAATTTCTATTTTCATGGAAATGAAAACAGTTATGTGAAGTAATTATTTAGGTTTAATTTTGATATTTTTTGAAAATTGTGATGACATTTATAATAATGCAGGCCCAGAAAAATAACGTACAAAACTGCGTTATTATTTTAACAAAAATAAGTTAAAATAAGTATTTTTAAGGCCATTTATCCATCAGTGAAATAATTTTTTAAGAAATTATGTATTTTCTCATGTTTGCATAAAATATTTCTGCAACTGAATACTATTTTCTTTACACGTGAAGTATTTGAACAAAAATATAACATTCGTATATCCGATAATTTTCCCGCAGATTTATTCTTTTGTATAATCTGATGTATTAAAGATGTGACTAAAACAGATGTCTCTATTTGAATATAAAAGTATATTGCATACGTAATGAGTATTTAGCACATATAGCAAAAATATCAATAGAATTCAGAATCATCTGCTGTTAATGTTATGGCTCCAAATTTTTGAGAAGCCCCTATAAAGTGACATAATAACGATATTTTCATTGGATTTATAAATGGAACTTTTTCAACATAGTTACTTATTTAAACTATCAAGATGTTATTCAGAAAAAATAAGAAACATAAAATATATATGTTTAGATAATCTCCTATCGGTTTATGATAAAAAACAGACTTAAATGCTACTTCAACTTATTTCATAATGAAGTATAATTACCAAAATTTAAATTGAGGATTTCGTTCACTGATAGACATCTAAATAATTTTAATAAAATATTTCGTAATTCGAAGTTTGTAAATTTTCTGAGAAATTAGATAAGTATTTAAATAAAATTTAACTAGTATCTAACCACCTATTAATAATTGATCGATCTTTATTCGAAGCTGACAAGTTTCTAATTCAGTTTTAAAATTTTTATCTTCAACTCAACAAAGCGATATTAATCACTTATATGAAGTTATGTCTGAATTGGGACATAGTACATGCAATTTTCAGCAGATAAAATTAAATTTTTAAGCAGATATTAAATATTTTTATTAAAATAATTCAATAGCAGGAATTTTACGGCAACTTAAGTTTAACAATGACATTATAAAGTTTAGAAAAACATTAAATTAGACCGAAAAGATCAGAAAGTAAGAATCCGTGAATAACTATTCCAACATTTTTATTAATATTAGGATTAATACTTAGTACTATATTCTTAGTACTTTTTGTGTATTAACAGGTAATTACAGGTTAAACAACGTAACTGTACTGATTTCCTGGAATTGATTTGAATTCTTTGCCCAGAGGAAAGACACATTTTTCTTCAAAGAGGCAATGAATCTGAGAATGGTCTTTTAATATAGCTCATAACTTCTTCAAGTGGCGTATATAGATAAGCACATTATCCTTTTCTGTTCAATGGAGGAAGAGTAATTTGTAGAAATGATTACAAGTTAATCCACCTACTGAGATGCTAAAGGTTTTTCCTATTACTCAAGAAATTAAGGAAATATTGTTATCGAAGAAAATAAGTTTTTGTTGTTTTATTAGTTGATAAATAAGTACGCAGAAGAAATCAATATTGTTGGTAAGTATTAGTATGTTTAATTAAAATTTTTACAAAAACTCTATAAAATGGAATAAATGGCATCAGAATGTATTTTTTAAATTATGCTGGTGCCTTGAATTAAGTAAAAATTCCATAATTTTTTTAAACAGTAACATAGTAATCGTTGCTTAGGTAAACGGATTGTTGTCCTCGGAATATTAAATTTCGCTAAAAATAAAATTTGCATTCTTAAATGTGATTGGTTATTATAAATAAGATTGTTTTAATTGCAATATTGCTTTAAAAATTTGTTAAAACGTAATTTAAATATTTATTGATTGCGATTAAACTAATTTATAACTTGAATTTGACGCGTCTATATATTTTATATTTCAATCTATTCCATAACTCCCCAAAAGCAGTAAACTTTTATTGGGAATCTAAGTTTTTACTTCTTATTATAGTGTATTTTATTTATTTTAATTTTTTTCAAATTTTTAAAAAGGAAGTAAAAGAAACAGAACAGTAATTTTTAAATTCCTTTATTCTCATAAACAATGAGAGTCTATACTAAGTCTACCTCATCCATGCGTTATTCATCATAATAGTAAGCCTAAGTTTTGCAATGCATATAAATGATGATTATTTGATGTAGGATCACATTTTCCACCATTTTGAATTTAAAATAATATATGGATACATTACTTGTTTACTTTATATAATCAAAACTATGAAGTCAGTTAATAAAATGCAAAACAAAGTTTAGTGGATCTATTTCAATTCTATTTATTAAAAATTCGGTTTAACTTGTGAAGGAAACGCAGCTGTGCTATAAGTGTTTTTTCAGAACTGTATAAGACTATTTTATTAATATTATTATTTAAGAAAAAGCATTTTTGCTATTTCCAGCTTTAGGTTTTCATCTGCTAATACTTCAATTGATGAAGTATAAGCAGAAGACATTTAGTTCCTTGGTTAAATTATGTGTTCTTACACCACATAGATTAGTGCTATTTGCATAGTTTTGTAGACATTTGTATTATATTTTAAGTTTTGAAAAAAAACTATACTCAGTGACAGAATAATTCGTTTAAAAAAAGTCTTTATGAGGTAATGTCAAATACTTTTACATGGTATAATTACTTCAAAAAATAATAAATCTGCAGCTATAACGACTAAAATAACTGCAAGATTTAATGGCAGAAAAAATATGATATATTTTTGCAAGAAGAAAACTCAATACTGAGAGAACTAAGAAGGTGGTCTGCTTGCCCTTCTAGGACTTATATTTAATCTTTTCTTTACTCCTGACCGTACGAATTCTTTTTCCTTAAAAGACATAACCTCATAATCTAAGACTCTAATCGACTAGCATTTATCTTGGAAAAATAAAACAGGAAAAACTAACGGAGTTAAGTCTAAAAACAAACTACTTTTAAAAAATAAAAATAAAAAGTGTTAGAAAAAGAAAAGAGATTAATCGCATCATTTCCTTCATAAAAAGAAAAATGCAGCAATAAAAATTTCCTCTCAAAACGAAACTCGTTTAAAAAACTGATACATGTAACAAAAATGTATCAAGGGCTTTTTGAATAAATTTCTGCAACTTTTTCTTTAAAAAAAGCATTCGATTCACGGGACCCAAAATGTAAGGCAACTTTTTCAAGGCTTTAAATTTGGTGAAATTTATTATTAATAAATCCACGTACAGCCGTATGTAGTTAGAAAATATTATTAAATGCTATATTCAAGTATATTAACATATAATTATTTTATTTTTGACTTACGCATCCCATAGAAAGATATTAAAAATCAATGTTTGCTTATATGTTCATCAAATAATTCAGCAGTAGTATAAGTCATATCATATAAGTTAATATTTTCAATAAAATAATTCAGCAATAATATAAGTAATGTCATATAAATTAATATTTTCAATAAAATAATTCAGCAACTTCAGCAATCATGTAAGTTATTATTATTTAAGATTTAAAAAATAATGCTGCACTTTAAATTTGAATACATACGAAAAGGTAACAACTTTATATGTTTTGTTTATTTTTGTTCTGACAGTTTAAAATACTCAGTTAGAAAATAAATACTTACATTGAAGGTATTCGGTGTATAAGTATCCAATTACGCTGAATTATTATCACAGATAGCTTGTTGGAGAATGATTTGTTATTTATTTTGCTTATTTTAAAGTAATTATCAGGTGATAAATTACCACTAACTGCAATTTTTACGTTGAATACTTTAACAAGTTCCTTTCATCTCGCAGACGATAACAATTGCTGACTGTAAAACATTGCTTTAATATAAGTCTTATCTCCTTAATTGGAAATCTTAATATTAGAACTTTAAAACGATGAAATTAAATTTAAAAATTAGACTAGAATTCTTTGAGCAATAAATTTTAAATATTATGCATTTTAACGTGTCAACAAAATTACATTTTAAAAATGCTGTATGAAGATAATAATTTATTTAGTCATTCAGAATTCAAACGAGAAAATTGTGTGAAATTTATTATGTACTCTAAAATTTAGTGTATACTTAAATCTAAAATGTACTGAAATTTATTTAATACCTAAACTAACTGACTGCATAAATAAATCCAGCTTTATTTTTGTGTGACACATCGGGTACTTTTCTTGTTAGTTTATCGAAATTTCAATATTTCAATGTAAAAAGCAAATTAAGATTTTTTCCTGAGTGTGCAGGTGAAAAAATTTTCTATATTTTTATTTATTAATCTACTTTATGTAGTTTCAAAATATGAATGAAACGGTTTGGTCTCTTCCCTGTTGAAACTCATTTAAATGAACGTGATGAAATAAACGCGTTTGCAAATTGATAAAGTAAATAAATAAAAAAATTATAAAAGTCTAATGTAAACCATAAAATCATTCATTTAAAACATTTCGATCTTGAATGGGAAGAAAATACTTTAAAGCTGAACTTACTCAATGAAGTCAATCCAGAGCAAAGCATCGGTACTCTTTTTAACTTCTCTTTGGTGCTTACTTTGTATTTTGTATGTCCTTGACGAAGAACGAAATTTTGAATCTCGCATAACAGCTGAACCACATAGGGTTTTCAAAAATTTGGACACCGATTACCAGGAGCAACTATAGTTCAAATTTTAAGTATTTTGGTGGGGTGAAATTTTTGACAATTGATATTTTCACATTAGTCTAACATTGGTCATTGTTATTAATTAAAATATAATTAATTCTGGCTAATATTATGTCATTCCTTATCATTTTACAAGTTCAGTCATCGACGTGAATGACAACGTCTGAATCTGTAATTTTTAAGTTATCTCAAACCACGAATTTCTGGAAAAAAAATAGAAGCAATTCCTTTAACGAGGATTTAAGGAATTCTAAAATGAAAAGGTGTGATATAAACTAATTAAAAAACGTTCAAAAAATATTAATTTTATGTGGGTATTAATTTAATGTTAATTTATTGTATATATATATATATATATATATATATATATATATATATATATATATATGATAACTTTTTAATAAAAGGAAACAAGGAAAAAAATTATCACTAAGGAAAGTGTCTCAAATAAAAGAAAATACCTTGATTTCTGTTACTTCTTATTATCTACATATTTTAGCATCCAAGAAACATGATGAAACGTTTCCTGATAACTTTCAATCAAACATGTAGTTCATTAAAAATTTAATTAAAAGAAGGATCAATAGCTTCTTAAAATCTTGGAGTAACTAAGAGTTTCCTACCGTTAATTTATTTCCGATTCATGTTCTTAGTAGAAAATAATTTACTGTGAAACCAGCTATGAGATGAATACTTGGTGTTGTAATTTTTAATGACAGAAATTACTTAACGAGAGTGTTTAAACTCAAATTTTCGTGACGAACTAATGCGTTTCCCAATAAAGTCATGTTCTTAAATATCATTTAACTTGTTCGGTAATTCTTTTTCCTCGTAATCCATACGAAATTTTAAAATGGGCATCCAGATAATTTTGTAATTGACTACCTGGCTCATTTTGTTTGTGGAAAATATCAGTTAATTGAAATTAGTTGACATAAAATATTTATCTCGCTGCTTCTTACTTTTCGACAGTTTCAGTGCATAATCATATAAAAATTAAAATTCCTACTTTAATTTTAAATATATATATATGAAAAAAAAAATAAATTACCTATTTTTAAGTAAGCTGTTTCAGATTCCTTAAATAAACAAATATTAATTCAATTCATGGAAATGTTCATTAAAACCATGGCTTTCTTAACATTTCTACAGTTATGCGAAACAAATAATGAATACTAAATTTACTATAACGACAATTAAGCCAAAAATTATCCACTGGCTTAAATTCCTTTAAATTTGAGCTGCTAGTAATTGTGCTACAAGTTATTCTTAGCAAGCATAATTTTACTAAACGTTTGATCCAATTTTTCTTATAATACCCTCCCGATTGACACTCGTCAATCAGGTACCAGTAGGGCATATTTGTTATCCACTCCTTCTGGGGCACCATATTAGGTGGGTCAGCGCTGATCCCACACTAAGGACAGATATCCGGAGAATGACAGAGCATCCATGCATTGTCAGGGATTGGAATGCAGGTACTTTCTGATGTGAGGTCAGCTGCTTAACCACTTCACAGTCCGGTCAGCTATTCCCAATTTTACCAATGCACATTTTGTTTCCTCCTATTTTATAAACGAAAGTATATAGTTTCTGACTAATCTGAATTGAGTGACTGACTAAAATGGTTTAAATTAAGTGGACTCTATATAAAGTCAGAATAAGACATGCTGCTCTTAACTGTACTGATAAGCTGGATAATGGAAACGTGTGTAATTGAGTGCTTTCAACTCGAAAAGAAGAATGCGTGATTAGGCCCAATCATGTGATTTAAATAATATTTAAGAGGTTATAAGACGTCAAGTGCGACCAGACGTCAGGACGCCACCATTTACGCATGATGACGTCGCTTCCAGGTATCCAGTTGAGCAACTAATCAAAATTAGAAGAAAACTGGAAAATATGAAACAAAATTTATTTATTAGTTTTATTAGTTACAGTTACCACTTTGAATAAATAAAACTGCAATTATTGGGCAGATTTCATTTTGCATTTTTTTCATCCTAAATCATATCTTTATATCTAAAAAAATATCAAAAATAATAGGTTCACCAATGTCTCGTTGCACCCCGTATGACACATTAATGAAAGAATTTCTACTGAGGAAAGAAAAATCAATTTTTGACTGATACAAATACAGATCTCAAGAATGAAAACTAGATGAATAGTTGGATGGTTATATTAGATTAAGAAATACCATTTCAATTTACATTAAATTAACTTCAGTTAGCTTCGTAAATTAGTATTTTTTTAAAAAATTAGTATTAGAGTTTCTTTTAAAAAAATTATGCTTCTTCTGAACGTACAGATTTAAAACAAAACTAAAACATTTTTATTAAGTAAGATTTAATGTTATTTGTTGTATCGCTCTTATTACATACGTAATCAGTTGTAATCGGAATCGTCAAAAGCAACATATGATTTAAAAAATATATGGTTTAAAAATAATCTTTTCTTATGTATCTTTACAGAAACTTTGATACAATCTTTGCTACCGAACAACCAATATTTTATAGTTTTATTAATAAAATATTAATAGAATTTAATTAATAGTATGACATATGTACATTTAAGTTCGTATTGAACTATAAAAATTATATGCAATAAAACATTCATATGCAAAAAATACCAACAGTGCGTAAAATCGGAAGAACAAAATATTGAAATGTGATGAATTGTGAAAAGGAACGTTACTAGCAATGTATTGAGGAGGATTCTCTCCAAAAAGGAAATAAAGATGTGTCTACTGGATGTGACCGTTTTGCAGATGAGTTTGCAAGTGCAATGCAGGCAAATGGTCTAAATCGGCCATACAGACGTTATAATTTGTCAAACATGCAGCTTAACGTCTGAAAAGGAGCAGGCAGTCGCAAGAGCCCCATCATTATTTATATATACCAGACCAGTGTTGACAAATATAACACAAACTTGCCAAAGCTAGTCTGCCAGAATAAATTACTAAGAAGGATAGCAAAAGCCAGGTGGTTCATAAGAAACTATACACTACACTACGACCTCAAAATAGATGCAATAGACAAACATATAGCTAAATTAAATACCAAATTCTATAAAAAAAAGCCATCCCTTGCTCTGCAGAAAATTTCAATGAAATATTCCTATGTGAAAATTTAACTGAGGCAAGAACATCAGACCTACATTCCTCATCAAAACACCACAAAGTTCAAGTTTAAGATGGATGAGAAAAGAGCCGCCTGCGGCTTCAGGTAACCGGATATTTAGTACCTTCAGTTCAGACAGTGACAAGATTGCAGTGGCACATCAGGTAGCCAAGTCGTTTCCAAGTATGCCAACGTTTCGGTACACAACAAATCAGAGTATAAAACCGATACCGATGAAAAGTTATCAGCAAATGAATAATAAAAGATAAAATTGATTGCTTATCAGTTCGAAAATTATCTGAAAGGTGTGCAAGAAGCTCATACTATCAGAGTAAATAGAATACTTCAGTGAAAAGAGGGAAGAAATTGGCCATAATGCCAAACTGATGGCAACAGTCATCATTTTATCAATCGTGTTTTATCTTAAATGTATATTGCAGGTTGTCAAATATGACACAATTGTTTAGACACAGTCTTAAATAAACTCCACGACTGTGCCGGATTTGTTTTAAAATATCGGATTTGTTTTGAAGCATTGTTTTAAGATATCCAACATTCTGTACCAAGAGAGGCACGTTAAACGAAACAATAATGAATGAATATATTCACCGGATATATTGTCCAGATAGGACACCAGATTTCTTCCTTATTTATCATGCTTTTGGGGAGGTCAATTGCTACTCTCAATTCTCCGTCACAACATTTCGGATATAAAAAATACACAGAGCCTGAGCAGACCATACCCTTCATTAGGAAGTTTTTAGTTGATTTTCTAACTTCATATTCATACTTTTCGACACAAATGAATGTCACACTAAATCATGGCTATATCCCGGCTCGCACCTAGCAAAATGCTGGCACGAAATATCCAAAGTCATAGACGAATATGGGACAGAACCCTTTTGCAGTCAGACTTATCGTCCGATGTTTTCTAGTTTCTCTCCCCATCCAACGAAAATGTTGATTAATTTCATAAGAAAGTCCTCTGTGACAGCTAGTTTGATCCAATATTTGATCTAAGAGTTCTCTTGACTTCTGGTATTTTGGGTTCAAATTACATTGTGGTGGAGACGAAAATTGAGAGTCATAGACTCAAATTTGAGTTGACTGTCCAAGGCCAGTAATCAAAAACTCATTACAACATTATCTTTATTTCCTTCAGCAATTTTCTCCCTAAATTTACTTTAAATCTGTCCAGTGGCTCTAAAGTAAATTGAAGGATTCTGAAAATTCTCTAAATTTCAAACACCATTTTATATAATATGTGTTAATTAGACATAAGGGTTTAAGTGCAAAATGTAAACAAATTTTACAGTTAATCATATTTATCGGGAAATCGTCAAAGTGATCCTCCAAAGCTGTAATAAGAAATAATCATATTCTAATACCTTATTATACCTAAATTATTCTCGGACGCAGAAAGCCATTTTCGCAATCATGCTTTATTTGGAACATAAATTGCCAAATCATCAGTTATGACACACTTTTCCAGACAATAGCGTCTTTAATGGACTCCAGGAGTGGATCCGGATCTGAGTGAGACATAGTCTTAAATCATCCATCATCCTATACATAAGGCGACTCTTTAAACATACAAAGAATGATCTAATTAATTTCCGTTTCCCGCTTATGCCTGATGGCATTCTTGGAGATTCTAAATGAAAGATTCACATTATCTTTTGATGCATTTATACCCCATATGTTGGCGAATAATGGTTTACTGATAAAGAAAATTGGTATTTAGACTTCCTTGTTTGTTGTGTATATTATAATAGAAACATTGCATAATTTTAAGCGATTTGCTTATATTTGACAAATAATTCTGGAAAAAATATTTAACGATTTCTTAAATTCGTTTTAGAAATATAGCTTTATTAACAAACCAAATAAGTATTCAAATGATAGCATACATTTTAAATTTCTTCTTAAAACCACTTAGTATAAAGAGTCAACAAACACGATATGAATTCCTAAAATAATTTATTATTAAAAATGAAACAGCTCAAAATTTATGCATTTTTGTTTTCTTTACTCAAGCAAAATAGAAAAGAAATGTTGGACCGAAATAAATACACCGAAATAATTCACCGAAATAAATACAGTATAAAAGGATTAATATATTTTAAAAAAATAATGCGTAAAAAGCAATTGTTCTTGCTTGGTGACTATTTCATGCTTTGGGGGAATTATTACAATTTATTTAATTATAATTAATTTTATTTTTATTTAATAAATGGAAATGAGAGCTAAATCGATAACTTAAAAACGAAATGAGGATTATTGTTTAAATTGACATTTTACTTCTCAGATAACTTTCTTTAAAATTTTTTCATTATGCTATGTTTCAAAGTATTTATCAAGCAGTGCGTTAATATCACGCATTTTAATACAAAATTGAATTATGAATAAGATAATGTAACGTCGCCTGAAACATGATCAAGTGTTTAAAAAATAATGAATCAATATAATAATCGTATTGGTTAAGAGTTATACATTTGAAAAAGTGCCGGCCAGGTGGCCGAGCGGCTAGCGTGCCTGACTGCGAAGTCAATGGCTACGGGTTCAAATCCCGCTCTGGGCATGGATGTTTCTCTCTGTGTTGTCCTCTGTTGTGTGTGATGCGTGAATGTGGCCCGCCCTATGAACGGGTTTGTGGCAGTGTGGCGTGGGTAATGTTGCTCGCTTCCGTGACTTAGGTTCACAGGTGCCCACTGGGTAACGCTAAATGAGCAACACGTCCGGCATCTTCCGAGGTGAAGAACGAGAGTTCAAGTGCAACATTTGAAAAAGTTTTATTGCGGTAAACAAGACTAATATCAAGCTCATTAATGCGTTCTAATATTTTTGGTTTAAAATGCTTCTGAATTCATTTTTTATTAATTTCATTTTATTTTACAACCGTTGTTAAACAGTAGACCAAATTTTGAGTTTATGACTACCAATGTTCAACTCCCTAACCTTGCAATCTTGAACCAATCTAGAAGACAAGGGATCTCCAGAATCAAGTATTGTGAGATACTTTTTGGTGGAACAAATCGACATCTGCGGTACATGTAAATGAACACCATTTAAATCTCTCACGGTAAGCCTGATGACAAGGGGACTCTAACTCATGATCCCGTCAACCACTGAGGATATTTTACGTCAGCACTGTTATCGGTGCGAGCTGGGTGAGGATTTCATATCGACCAGCCATCGCCGGAAGTCAAACCCGGGGACATCTCTTTGGGAGACGAGTGTATTATTTCCTATCTCACCTCGACTCAATATCTGTTAATTAAAACATTGTAACGCAATACAAATGACTATATGTCCTTAACAGTTTTATTTTGCTGCATGTCCCTAGGTAATTGTCAACTTATTCTTAAAACATATTCTATACAAGTAAAATATTTTCTACATTTAATTCAATTTAATATTTCTGAAGAAACTTTTAGTGAATAAACAAATGCACTTTTCAATATTTAAAAGGAAACAAAAATGTTTGCCAAATAAATTTATGTTGAAATAAATCCTACTCCCTGCCGACTAAGTCGTAACTTGGGTTCGGAGGAAAATTCCTCGCCAAATAGAACCATTTGGAAGACTAATTCTCCCAAAAGACAAATGCAACATTTCTTATTTATTCTAATCCTTCCATTCACTAAGGTACGAATGACGGTTCTTCGGAAATGCATGTTTCATAACTTAAATCATATACTTATGCATATCTCGGTGGAGAATTATTGTTATCTCCCCGCTGAAAAGAATTATATAAGTTCCATGCAAGCATTTTTGTTTGAACTTGGAATTTGCAACATCTTTATAAAATTTTATTACTTGTGTTGTCGATGAAAAATAAAACAGGCAAAAACCTGTGGTTTCTAGAAAATACTCAAGCGATAGTGATAAAGCCGATCAAGAATTTTCAAAAGATTCGAAAATACATGCATATGCAAAAGATTCTCGGTCAAAATATTTTATTTTATTAATTGGATTGTGTTTATACTCCATGTTCCACATTATTGAACATTGTGTTATCTGCATATTTTCTTAATAAAACTACCAGAAATTTCATAATTCCAATGCATTATTAGTGGACGGCACATACAGTCTAAATAATAGTTTTCTGAAAACGTAAACAATTTTGTTTATTACGCAATGATACAATCTTATTTTATAGAATAAATTTAAAAGAGCCGTAGTGGTTTAGAAGATAGAGTGTCTTCTTCCAATCAGATGACCGGGTTCTAATCCTAGCTATGTCTGGTAGATACAAATTCCGCACCCAGCTCGCACCAACCACAGTGCAGACATAAAATTTCCTCAGTTGTAGATGGATCATGTGTTAGAGTCCCCTCGCCACGATCTGCTAATCGTTACGCAGATGCGGGTTAGTTCCATTAAAAAGCCTTCCATGATGGCAAATTTCTTCTAATAATTGAACTAGAGGTTCCCTTGTTTTATGAATTGGGTTCAAAATTACCAGGTTACGGAGATGAACATTAGTAGTCATGAGCCCAAAATTGGGTCGGCTGTTCAACGATAGTAATTTAAAAAATTAATTAAAGAACACTTAAATACATCTTTTTTGAAAACTAATCTAAGTATTTTTCTTCAATATTTTTCCAGTGCTACTTGTAAATAAAAAACTCTAGTAATTGTAAATAATCGTTTGAATTATTGCCATATCGTGGACATAATTTATAACTAAATGGTATAAGTAATTCAATTTAAACACTATATTCTACATTATTTAACAATGTGTTTACAAACAATGGATGCTCTACATAACATCATAACAAATCTTCATTGATTTTAAGATTCTAATTTATCATTAGAAAATTAAAATATCTAATATTAAAAATTTCTGAGAATGCTATCATTTTCTTATTGAGTAGAAATATGTCTTTTCAAAGTGTAAGCTTACAGCTACTTTGAATACCAAAGTAAATATTTTATTTAATATTTCGTTGTGGTAATTGCGATTGAAAGCTCTCGTAATCATAAATTTTTACTATTATTATAAAACTATAATGAAGACTCAATATTTGCCAAAATACGACTGATAATTGGTTTATTAAATGTAAAAACTAATTACACAAAAGGGCTATGATTATGGTCAGAAATTTCTGTACTTTGGGTAGCGAAATGAAGTAAGCAATCGTTATCGAAATTGCATGAATCATAGTTTATGTGAGCTATGTTTTACATGAAAAATGAAGATTAAACCAAATAAAAAGTGAAAAAATCAATAGGGAGCTTTTCGATCATGGCAAATAAAACTGAAAGATAAATCCATTTTTATAGGAATTCAATCGATCAGAATCTGTAATCATGCTAGATACAACAATATGATTGATTGAATGATAGATTTTAGATGATTGGCTAAATCTAAAGTTCAATAGTTTACAATAGTCGGGAATAGTTAAATTGTTTCAAACACAAACGTCACTCAACAAGACAGTATAAAATAATATCAATGGTACCCAATGATTACTAGTGGACTAATGCAAAAATTAAAAAAAGAAAAGGATTCAAACTAAATAAAAGTGGGTATAGATTTCAAAAGAAAGAACAAGGATATGAAACCCACATTTATCTAAACAATTAGTGCTCTAGCGGTATAGAATTTAAAGGCACTTTTGTAATGGCTATATTGTAACAAGAGAAATGATATTTTACACTAGAGGTAAGGGCACATGCCATAAAATCGAAATAAAGCTTTTATAATATTGAATAAAAATTGAAACTTCGATTATACAAAATGCTTAGTGAGAAAATCGATACTTTGCTACTAAATCATTTTCCATTTTTTTATGTGAACAAAAATTCGAATCTATGTAATAGAATAAAAAAAATAGTAAAAATTTATGCCACTATTTGCTGCATTTTAATTATAAATTGATCTGTCTAGCTCATATTACTCTCTGCGAAAAGTTATATTCGATGCGATTGTTATTTAAAGTTTTCAAAATAAGGTTTAAGTATAAAATGAAAAATATATCAATTTGAATCCATTTTTTTCGAGGAATATAATAAAATATTATCATTAAAATATGCTTAATGACATACCATGTAAAATGGTTCGAAAAACTGAGATTTTTCTTCTTGTTTAGACTCTTGAATTGAGATTTGACTGTTACATATTTAAACAAACTAAACTTAACTGTAAACTAATATTAGTTACTTACATTAGTAATTTATAAACTACGTTAATTGAACCAATTTTATCAATTTTTGGGAACTTCAACACAATTATTATGAGTTTTTTTTTTTTTTGCGTGTCAAAAATATTGTTGTTTTATTTAATTTAATAACATTGCTAGGCATTTATATAGTTTAGGCTCAACAGCTGGTAAACTCACCGCAATTGCATACTTAAGGCAATAAAATTCAATGGAGCTATATATTATACCTTAATTAAAATTTAAAGAAGCGAAGACCTAGAGTTTTTAAATAAACATTAACTTGAAGCAGAAAAATTCCGTTTGGTTCAAATACAGGCATAAATGTGACTCACGTCTGATTGTGGATACAAAATGCAGTTTTAGTTTACGTCCATAAACTTTACAAATTTTATTTATATTTTACTCAAGTTGCACAACTGGAAAACTAAGGAATTAGTTTTTTTTAATTAAAATTTTTAAATTTGATCAAGAATACTTCTCTCCTTACTCCCTTACTAAAACTTATTGTTATCACTTTTTGTTATTATTACTTACCGCATGATTTTAATTTATAAATAACATGTACAAAATATTAATCGGGATCTTTTAGTTTTAGTTTTGTGAATCACACAAAAAATCATTTAAAAGAAAAAAAACCCATTTATTTTTTGAGGGAAAAAAACACGTAAAAACTTTATAAGACAGGAGACATGTATCACACATCACTATAAATTTATATCGAATGAAATATCCAAACTCTGATTCGAGTTACTTACAAAGTAAAAATAGTATATAAATAAATAATCCGATGCTTCAAAATATAAAATAGAAATGGCATATTTTCGAATTATGGGAGTTTGGAAGTATATTTTCTTTTACGCTTCAGATTTATCTGTATTTTTATTTATTATTGTATTTTTTTAAGTTATAAGAGTATTATTAAATGTATAAATGCAATTTTCCGTTATTCAATGCAATTTGTTTTTATTTCCCAAAGTTACTTTCATATTTTTAGGTATTACTTCTCTGAAACTTTTGCTTCTATAAAGTATTAAAGTTTCGATTTCTTCAATTCTCAAAAACTTCCATTTGAAACAGTTCTGTTAAAATTCTTTTACTTCTATTTGTGTTTAGAACAGAATTCTTTAAAAAAAATCTTTTCAGAAATATAGGGCTTTAATTTGGTGCTGATAAATATGCATGGTAGACAACTAATTTAGTAACTATTTTGTACTAACTTCCACTAGAAAATGACTAATATATATATATATATATATATATATATATATATATATATATATATATATATATATATATATATATATATATATATATATATATATATATAAACTAAACTCAGCGGCGCGACAGCCCTAGAGGGCCAAGGCCTACTGTGCCCATCTCAGTTTTCTTGACCTTGGGCTCTGGGGTGCAGAAGCAGATGTTCCGGTCAGGTGGTCAGCCGGACGCGAAACCCCCAGTGTTTAGTTCCCAAGCATGCTTGGTACTCATTTATCGACCCACTGAAGGGATGAAAGGCTGAGTCAACCCTGCCCAGCCCGAGGATCGAACCAGGGACCTGTAGCACGGCAGCGCGAAGCGCTACCGCTCTGCCACCGGGCGTCATATATATATATATATATATATATATATATATATATATATATATATATATATATATATATATATATATATATATATATATATATATATATATATATATATATATATATATATATATATATATATATATATATATATATATATATATATATATATATATATATATATATATATATATAAAATACTTATGACTTGTTACTTTTAATAAAAGCATTTCTTTAAACAACTGCAGTAACACGACATAACATTTATTTTGTAAGAAATGAGATTATGCTACTTTCCTTGCTTGATTATATCAGAATTGATAAAACTATTGAAGCCTAATTTATACTAATTCAAGGTTGAGAAATGTATTATATTATATAATTAGTAAGTTGTCTATTCTATATAATAGGTAAGTGATATAAGTAAGTAATTACTTTAAAAAATGTTTATTTGAGAATCTACAAGAAATGATCCAAAGGGAGTCCTTGAAAAATTACAGTCAATTTTACAAATGCTAAGTAAATAAAACTCTAGAAATTACTTCCCTGTTCTTATTCATCAAGCCTTATCAGGTGAAGCCCTTGCAGATTTCCCATTAGAATGAACTCCGAGCCATTAAAAATGATCCGAAAAATTCAAATTAATCAGACTCTCAGTTTTTAACAAATGAAATCCAATCCCGTCCGAAGTCTTTGTAGGTAAAGACTCAGACGACCATACCGAATTAGTTGTTAGTTTCTTATGAAATAGGTAAGAATACATTAAAATGTCTGTTAGAAAGCCCCTTTAAAAAGTACCCAGTGAAAAATTGGTATTTTCCTCAGCAAGGAGAAATTCGTTTTTTTATTGTTTGTACAAGAATTTTACAAAAATGTATAAAAGAGTATACTCTTTTTTTTAAATTGCAAAAGCACGTGCACTAAAAAATAAGTATTGATTCAAATAAGTATTTCAAATCGATTTATTCAGCTTGAATAGTTCTTTAACTTTTTAATTTATATCCTTCATGATTTATATCATTATTTAAAATAAATTGTACAAATTAATGTGTTATTGTAGTATTGTAGCAACAATAATACTTTTCAATATAACGGATTTCACTAGAAAAATTTTATTAGATACTCGTATAACAGAGGCTCGAATGTTATAAATCCCAAATAGATCATAATATGCCGAAACAAACTATGAAAAATAAGTCAGAGAGAAAAGCTCTTAATTTATCTAGGCACTTAATTTTTCTTACTAAATTCATGAATTTTTACTAGAGTTTTTCGTGGAATAAATAATGTCACCAAGTGCAAACGAAATCAGGCTGGGCAAAACAAATTATTTTGCTACAGATGGTAACGCAGCTGTAATCTAAAGCAGCTGTCCCAAATTCCTTTCGGCTATTAAACTATAAATTTCCAAGCTTCTTGTGATGGAACCTCGACATTTTAAATAAAGTTTATTAGCTATAGTGAGCAAATTAACACTAGAATGACCGTCATTTTTACCTACCTAGTACGAAGGCTTCAAAATGTTAAGAAAAATCATGGATGTCTGTTAAAATTAATTTAGGAATCAATGCCTGTCAAAGTTGATTTGAGGTCAGAATGATTGCTCTGATCGTTATAGTGTTAAACAGGGAAAGACTACCAATTACATTGAAATTATTTAATGTAAGAAGAATGGAAGCCTTTTCATTGATTCAATAATATGTGTCCCAAAATTGGGCTAAACAGAAGGCAGTTCAATTTACAATAAGATCTAGAGCGTTTTCTAATGTATTGATTGAATCTAAAGTTCTATGGTACAAGATCTAATGGAAGATATGCTGCTCCAAACATCATGTTGAATCAGATCAAATGAAAAATTGTATACTACAGTTTCCTCTTCATAAAATAAATGAAAAGCTAACCAAATGGTTAATCACTAGGTACGTATATTTCAACGTTGGTAAATTTCGATAAAAAGCGTAATTACTTGAAATACACAGAAAATGTAAAAAGGTACACGAGTAAGAAATAAGAATGAATAAAATCAGATAAAACAGTTATATACAATAGAAAATATCAGTAGCTCTCAGAAATGCGAAAATGTTAGGAAAATGGTTGATTGATTGAATGTAGGGTTTAATGGCGCAAAGTCCAAAGAAGGACATGCTGCGCCAAACAAACGGTTTTAAAATAAAGGTAAATGTATATTACGAATTTTCCTCATTACAAGTCACACGGAATTTATAAAACTGAATACAACGAAACCAACGCATTCAAAAGTGAGTAAAATCAGATAAAATGTAAATGTAGTAACGCATTATAAAACAGTAGCATTCAAAGTTGAATAAAATCAGATAAAATTGTGATTAGAATAAAACTGTTATATACAGTATAAAAGACCAATTGCGCGTAGAAACGCAAAAATGTTAGGATGATGAGAGTCACCTAACAAATCCTACAGAGTTAAAATATAACTACCAAAAAAAGTTAGACGATGACTGTTAAAACATGGGCAGATGATTAAAATATGATGGATAGTGAGTAAAACTTTACAGTTGTTACATTGGGGAGGAGGTTCCCCAAATAGCAAATGTAGGTGGGTCAGCCGAGTGTGGCCGATTCGGAGACTGTTTCATTTTACATCTGCATGCCGCAGACTCAATACAGGATAAGGTTTAAAATCTGTTTTTATTGAATGCAACTTGTTATAAATTTTTAGATCCCAATGTTGTTGCCAAACAGATGTGATGAACTGTCAAATATAAGTCTTTGTGTCCGAGAGAGGTACAGATATAGTTAAAATAGAGGTAGCTGATCGTGCAGCCGAATCACCCAAGTCGTTCCCCGGAATACCGACGCGACTCGGTATCCAACAGAATAAAATATGAAATCTATTTTTGTGAAGGGTTATCAACAAGTGGTTAATAAAACATAAAATCGGATGAGTATTACTGTTAAAATTTTCTAACTGTCTCAAAACACTCATACTGTCGGAGTATATGCAATACTTCCGTGTAGCGCGAGTGGAAATCAGCCGCAGTGCCAAGAGGATGGCAGCAGCTTTGGCAGTAAAGACGGAGCAAATACTTGGGATTCTGTAGCTATAAGTATCATCAGCGATAATGACGCCACAGCCCACATAACCCGCAGATTTTGATCCGTCAGTAAACACAGGTACATACTCTGAATATTGGTCACGATGAGAAATGAATGGTTGCTGGTAGATAATGGGTGCAACATTAGATTTATTATACATCATAAAGGGGGAATAAAATTGATATGGTATAATGTTCCAAGGAGGTATGAGAAGATGATCCACTGATTGCGATGGTGATTTGCAAACGTCAAAAGTTTTAATGAGTAAACGCATGCGAGCATGAAATGGACGGACGTGAGAAGATCTAGCTGCATATAATCTCTCCAGGTTTGATGAAATTACATAATGCTTTAGTGGATGATATCTAGAGGACATGATACGAAAGTAATAACTGAGAGATAGCTTCATGCGATGTAAATCTAATGGTATTTGATTGCAGACAACGTATAAACTTTCAACGGGGGATGTACGAAAAGCTCCCGAACAAATGCGAAGAGCTGAATGGTGTACGGTATCTAAGATACGTAGATTGGAGGCTGTTGCAGAGCCATAAACTGCGCATGCATAGTCAAGCCGTGAAAGTATCAGCGCTTGATATATGCGTAGCAGGGCTAGGCGATCAGCTCCCCAAAATGTATTACACAGTACACGCAAAATGTTCAGTTTCTGTTCACATTGTTTACGTAATAGCCTGATATGAGGTATAATAGTTGGCTTACTGTCGAAAATGACTCCTAAAAATTTCGTGTGGGGCACGACTGGTATATTAATGTTTTGAATGGAGATGTCAGGGTCATTATGAAGCGAGCGTTTACTGCAGAAATGGATACAGCAGCTTTTAGATGGTGAAAGACTGTGACCATTCTGATCACACCAGTCTAAGATCTTGTTCACAGCTAATTGCAGTTGTTGCTCGATGACTCTCATGTCGAATCCTGAACACGAGATGTGCAGATCATCGACATAGAGAGAGCCAGAGACAGTAGGGGGAAGAAGTTTAAAACTGGTGAAATATGCATGATGAATAATGTGACACCTAAAACGCTGCCTTGTGGGACGCCTTCCGCTTGAACGTAAAGATCAGAAAATTTAGATCCTAGTTTAACACGAAAATAACGTCTCAGCAAGAAATTTTTGATGAAAATTGGCAAATGACCACAGAGTCCAATGTCAAACAGTGTCTGGAGAATTCCATAACGCCAAGTCCGATCATATGCTTTCTCAATATCAAAAAAGACAGAGACAAGATGATTCTGCTGGACAAAGGCGTTACGAATTCTGGATTCCAGTTCAATAATATTGTCTAAAGTTGACCGGCCCTTACGGAAGCCACTTTGAAAATCTAGTATGACACGCTTTTTTTCGATGTAATACCATACCCTCCAACATATGACGATTTTGAAAATAATTCTTTCTAGTGGTAGCGAACCAAAGTAGAAATTTTTAAAGCAAATGGATCTCTCATAAAAATTTTATCAGAACTTAAGAATCTAGCCATATGGCCTGCACTTTTATAAGTAATAGTGAACAAGTTACGCTAAAATTATTTTTTTTTAAATATTAAGACATTAATTTAGCTACCGTCTGAAAAGAAGATTTCTGAAACTACGGAAATTCCGTAGCAGTTGGAGGGTATGTAATACACACGTCGAGAGTTAACCATCCGCTCAAATGTTTTACCAAGGCAGCTGGACAAGGCTATCGGGCGATAGTTGACTGGATCGTTAGCGTCTTTACCTGGTTTTAGGATAGGTATAACAATTGCTTCACGCCAGACAGATGGGTACGTTTGTCCCGTCCATATTCTGTTGAATAGAACAAGGACATTTGACAAAGACGTCCAATCTAAGTGGCAGAGCATGTGATATGTAAGACCATCAAAATCAGGGCTTGTGTTTTTACTTAGATATAGGGCTCTTTGCAATTCGGCAAAACTAAAATCACTGTGATATTGGCAGAGACGACGCGATGCAAAGTTTATATTATTCCTTTCGACGGTCTGCTTATGGTGTTGAAATGCTGGGCTGTAACTCTCTGGACAAGAGACAGCAGCAAATGCATCACCAAGCATATTACAACCGTCTGCATAAGAAGAATACATGGTATCGTTTTTCTTAAATATCGGAAGTCGAAATTCGCGATATATGCCATTAGCTCTCTTAACTCTCGACCAGACTTGTCTGGGAGATGTCGAAGATGTTATGGACGAGACATAACGGGAACAAGATTCTCTTTGACTTTTGCACCTGATCTTTCGAGCTATAGCTTTTGCCCGTTTAAAGGCCGAAAGGTTAGCAGTATTAGGATAACGGCGGAAGATGTTCCACAAGCGTCTCTGCTCTTTGTAGGCAGCTGCGCATTTCTCATTCCACCACGGCTTGCGGTGGCGAGGAAGCGAACTTGACGACTTTGGAATACTTTCTTCTGCCTCTTGGAGAATTACTGATGTTATATTATTAATAGCAGCACCTATAGTATTGCGAGTTATCATATGCTCCGTAATCTTAGCAAGCATTGTAAATAGAGGCCAGTTAGCGCGATGAAATATGAAAGTTGATGGTCGTGAGCTCATGGGAACAGAAGTAAAATATGAAACAATGAGAGGAAAATGATCACTGTTGTGAAGATTATCACTCACAGAAAAGTTTATAAAAGGTAAGATGGCGGATGAACATAATGCTAGATCAATGGAGTGAAAGGTTCGAGTAGGTGAATGAAAATAAATTTCTTCGTCTTTATTAAGCAAACAGAGATTATGGTCATGGATGAGTTGTTCAATTTTACGCCCCCGGTCATTGGAGGCGGAACTACCCCACAATTCACTATGACCATTAAAATCTCCGAGAAAAATAAAAGGCGAAGGTAATTGAACTATCAGTGAGTTTAAATCTGTTTGAGAAATGGATGCATGAGGGAGTAGATAAACAGAGCAGACTGTAATGAGAACATTGATTTGAATTTCAACTATGGTAGCCTGTAATGAGGTTGATAATGAAAGGTGAGTTGATGGAAAAGCTGATGAAGGTAAAATTGCTACACCGCCATGAAGTTGATTTCCATCATTAAAATCCTGCCGATAGCAAGAATAATTGCGCAGTTTGAAATCATTGGATGACGTTAAATATGTCTCCTGCAAGGCAATGCATGCAGGTTGAAATTTTGAAACAATGTCCTTAACATCAGAAAGCTTGTTACGCAAACCGCGATAGTTCCATGATATTAAACATATGGACATTATGAAGTATAAAAGGATGATTTAAAGGTAACGTCATTATTAAGAGGTCAGTCAAGTAGGCATTCGTCGTCAGAAGGATGCAAAGACAATTCAACTTCCCGATCCATCTTCTGTGACGCAGAAGAAGTGGATTGATTGGTATATTGAACGTACTTCGCATCTTTTTTCTTCCTGGAATAGCCAGGCTTTAGACTTGGGGGTAATTTTTTTTAAAGGGATTTGTTTTGAAAAAGGTCGGGCCTTTTCAGAATTGTCTATTTTAGATGTTTTGCTAGGTGGAGGTGAGGTGGTCCGATTGGATGTTGATGGTGCGGTAAAGTTAAAGTTAGGTTTTTGAGTTGGTGGTTTAATCTGTTTGTTGGCAGTAGATTTTTGTGTTGTGAAATCAGTTTGCGTGCTAAAAGAACAATACGAAGTCTTTGCAACCGTGGAATACGATATTCCCGGACGGGGTGTACGGGCGGTAACGATTCGACGGGCTTCATTAAAGGTTAGGTTTTGCAATACTTTAACTGATTGAATTTCTTTCTCTCCTGACCATCTGGGACAACTCTTACAGTAAGCTTCAGGAGCACCCTTGCAATTAACGCAAAGGGGTTGTAACTCACAGGAAGTGTCTGAATGGCCAGGAGTAGAACAGCGAGCACAAACAGATGTACCACGGCAAGATGATTTTGAATGGCCAAACCTTTGGCACTGATAGCACCTCAAAGGGTTTGGGACATAAGGTCTGACTGGACAATTATACCATGCAAGTTTAACAGCAGATGGTAATGTTGGAGAGGCAAACGTAAAGATAAGATGTTTCGTTGGATTGAGTTGTTCATTCCTTCGAATCTTAATTCTGCGGACCTCGACAACATGATGGTCTTGCAGGTTTTATAAGATCATATTCTCTTCGTCGTCTATAAATTCAGTTTGAGATATTACTCCACGACAAGTGTTCAGAGATTTGTGAGGAGTGACAGTTACATTAAAGGTGCATATATTTGTACCCAGTACGGAGAGGAGAGCCTTGTGTATTAGGAATGGTGAAACCTTAGAGAATGTGAAGTGTTTGATATAACAGGATTCGTCAATGTTATGATGAAATAACGAGCGTATACATGCGGTGTAAGAGTTGTTCCGCTGTTTTTGCATTGGTATGCGGAACTCAACACCATACTATCTTCAGCCATAGAAAATAAAAAACAGTTCTACTACCAGCGGCATCACCCACCACGGAGTCCTACTAAGGGGATGCAAGTAGCATAATTCGTCACTTGACACCGATGCTAACAAATAGCTATACGTCCACGAGTCATCCCTGAAGCAGCATCCACTCTTAACGAGATGCCCACTCTTAAGTGACCCCGAACTTGACCCAAGCCAACTGATGACGGTCGTGACTAGCCGGTTGACGCATACAGGCCAATATGCACCTCCCGTTTACCTGAAGCACGGGCCGAAGCAGTGTATTGGGGTACCAGGATGCCCCTCAACTGCCAAGACCCTCTTTTCCAGGGACACGGGTCCCCACGCACGGCAAACACGCGGGTGGTCTCTTCCCATCTGGGTCCGATACAACAGGGTGGTAATCGAACACAGACAAAAAGCCCTCACCAGTTAATGCGGCAACCACGACAAGGGGGAAGAGAAAGGAGAAAGTGGGAGAAAAGGGAGAGGAAACGGAAGGGAGGACAGATCACTAGGGTACCCCGGGGCGTGACTCCCTGTGTTTACCTAAAGAAGGTAAACCCCCTTAGGGGCGTTAGGATGATGGATTTCCCCTAACAAATCCTTGTGTATTATTTTGATACATGAAATAGTGCTGATAATAAAGGTAAGACGATCTTGGTTAAAACAAGGAAAAATGGTTAAAATGTGATGAACCGCATGTAAAACATTACAAATGTCTCATTGGGGAGGAGATTCTTAGAACAACAGATGAAGATGAGTGAGTCTAGTGTGGCCGATTCTGAGACGATTAAGCTTTACATCTGCGCGACGTAGACGCAATACAGTTGACTTCTAGTGTAGTTTTTAATTAGTTGTTAATGTGCTGAAGAGCTCGAAATGAACAAAATAAGCTAAATTATTGTGTTCAAAGAAGAACTCTTTTAAACATAGAAATTGATTATTTATAGGAAAAACTTAATTCTTTAATCTTGAATTCTAATGTTTTAATATGAATTGAAAAGTTCGATGTGAAATATTAAGGCTTTTTTTCAATAAATGTACATTCTTTTCATAATTTTTCAATTTTGCTCTTTCATTTTTTACTGTTGTTAATTTAAATAAATTTCATAAAAATAACTAACTGGCTAGATGTAAATATAATTATTTGTTTAAAAAATCATTACAGATTGGTTGAAAAAAAATCTTGGAATTCACGTGACCCCTCCATGGAAAACCTTTTGGGAATCATTGATCTAAAGCAATAGAATTTGTACATGGTATTTTGAAAATACAATTTCTATCGATAAAAAATGTATGAATTGTTCTGTATTTAATACAATTTTTAACAACACCTAATACATTGTTTTAAAACTATTATAGTTCTTCGAAACATTTTATTATTCTTAAATTAGACTATTTATGATCGAGAGATATTTTCTGATTATCGAACTTTTAATCTTCTATTAACATTTCAAAATGTCTCTGCGTGATGGATTAGCAGCAGAAACAAAATTGAAAAGTAAAGCTTAGAAATTAATCACAGAGCTTAAAATTCTCAAACATCGCTGATAAAATAATCAATTTATCTTTGCCGTGGGTATTGACATTTCACTCACGCTTCTGATAGCGATTAATGGTAATTAGCACTTGTTTGTAATCTGGTCAAAAATTTCCACCTTGGGATATTTTAATTAAAGAGCTTAGTGTTTTTAACAGTCACAAGAGAAATAAAATTTAATTGCTGCATAAATTTGAAAGAAAGTATCATTCATGGGAAAAAGATGTCATTAAATAGCTCTAATGCTGTATAAAATCATCCATTTAAATGCAAAATATATGAAAATATCATATTTTATTAAATGTGTCTTTCTTTTTATTTATTGTATGTATGCAATGGTTTTAACAATTTTATTATAAGTGGTTGATTCCATTAAACATCAACGTAAAATATCGAAGCTACCATTGTTTAAAGGAAAATTGCATAGTTTCATCATTATAATTTTTGAATAACTCTAGTATAATATACAATAAAGTTTTGTTTAATATTTTCGAAATAGATAAATTTATATGAATAAAACTTGCTAAAATTTTCATTAATATCACCATTTCCCCAAATACAGTTACTTGAAATCTATAAATGTCATTATCATTTCATTGCTTGATGGGCTTTATATACTGTCCTAGATGAATGTAATATAGTAATGTATAGTATCATGCTTAAATTCTTTCTTATTAATATCACGGGCATTATAATAAGCATAAAAGAAAATTAAAATTTATGAGCAGAATAAATTAAGATTATTAAAGTCCTTATTGGTTTTAAAATGATGAAAGTAAAATATTATATTCTATATTGAAATAGCCATAATTCTACGCTTTCAAAAATTTTATTCTTTCATTCATCCAGACATTTAATAAGCAGCCTAAATCCATGTAAAGGAATATATATTATATCTATATCATGTTCTTGTTTTGTTTTAGAGCATCATGAGTTTTTTTAGAGAGACTTGTTTCCTTG
Source organism: Parasteatoda tepidariorum (assembly GCF_982258835.1). NCBI lineage: Eukaryota > Metazoa > Arthropoda > Arachnida > Araneae > Theridiidae > Parasteatoda > Parasteatoda tepidariorum. The sequence goes on along the minus strand of NC_141760.1, from coordinate 68,802,574 downwards.
CTCCAAAATATGAATAGAAATATAAAATGTATATGAAATGTATAGGAAAGTTTTCCAATATGATGCATTTTCTTAAAACTAAAGTTATAGCATAATAGCTTTTAGTATTTCCATTACTGTTGTAATCAACATACACGCGAATGGTGTAAATAGCTAAGGGTCAATCAAATTTGCAAATCAGAAAAACACCACTTTGTTGTCTCAAATAATAAAAACTTCAACAAATCTTTAATACTCTGGAAAAGTTATCTTAATATGGTATAGTGCTTAAGCAATCGCAAAGCAAAATTTAGATAACGACGTTAAAGTTTCGAATCATTACGATTTCACGTCTTAAATAGGAATGTAAAACATGAGTATCACCCTTTCATTCCCTTTCTTCTCCTTTTTTATGTAGTGAAATATATTTGTATTTATATTTCACTATTTGGACTATAAATGTGTCCCAAAACTTTTTGTACATATAAGAAAAATAACTATAAGAACCTAACTATAAGAAAAATATTATTCTTGATTTGTAAGTGATATCTTCGGTAATATTTCTGGTTAATTTGAAAACTAAAATAGCATGTTCTATTTGGACGAGAAAAGTAGCTTTCATACACTGAGAAAAAGTATGCTCAAAACTATCAGAAACTGTTAAATTTACCGCTTTACTTTCTCTGTGGGAACACCAAAAAAATCGGAAATTTGAATTCCATGGAACACTTTGGCAATTGATTGATTGATTGAATGTAGGGCTGCTTAAATATATGCCCAAGGTTCACAAAATGACGTGTAGCACCAAACAAACGGTTTCAAAATAAATTGAAAGTAATTCCTTCAATTTTTCCTTACTAAAACACACGAAATTGATGCACTTTGGAGATGATTTTGGTAAAATAAATAATAAAATATGGCTTTGTGATATTTGATAGAAATTTGGTAAATTTGGTTATTTTACCATGATACAACAGTGCATGTCATAAAAACTATTTATTCGATTCCATTTATTTTACAGATTTATATTTTTTACTAAATATGTTGAAATGTAAACCATAATATTTAAAAAAAAAAAACAGGATTTCTGGTAAATCGTTACCATATGAACGGAGAAATTCCCAAATGAATGGCTTAAATACCCTATGTTTCGGTTTCCCTAACCAGAAATATGTTCTTTTTTCTAGAAATGTCAAGACGATACAGTACGGTAATTTCAGCAGTTTTTTTCTCCATATGCAATAATTTTAAAAGGAGAAAAAGTAATTTTATCATGATACATAAAAGCATGATATAAAAAAAATTATTTGGTTAAATTTATTTTTCAGTTTTGTATTATTTTCTAAATGTGTGGTAATAAGAGCTATAATTTTGAAAACCAGAATTTCCGGTAAACCGTCACCATATGAAAGGTGCAATTCCCAAATGAATAGTTTAAATACCGGATATTTTAGGTTTCTGAATCAGAATTGTAGCTTTTTTTTCGCAAGAAATGTCATTACCGTACCTGATTTTCATCTGAAATTTTACCTGACTTTATTTCTCTGTTCAGAAGTAAGAAACAAAAGTTTATTTTCTATCATTTCAGCATTTATCAATTGCCTCTATTTCTATAATATGAAGTTTAATTCCCTTTCAAAATCTTTCTCCAAATCAATAAACTATTATTCTTATTAACAAACTACTACAATTTTTCTTATAGAAGTAAAAATTTTGTATCTTAGAGTAAATTGATATGGGTAATCAAAACTTAATAGAGGAAACCAGTTAAGAAATATTTTTTTGGAACTGCCGATAGAGAATCGATGATAAAAAAAAGACTAATGTATGATAAATTACAGAAGCTTAGAAAAATCGATCTCACTGGAGGCACTGATATATCTTTTTCTGCTAAGAAAAAAAAAGATAAGAAAATATTCTTATCTAAGAGCACAGTTTTATAGAAGCAGGGGTAATTCATTTTTTTTCGGTATTTAGTGAATCTCCAGCATAAAGATTTCTAAAGCTATGGAATCGCCGAAATATATATACTTCATTTCAACTAAAAGTCATTTTAACAGTTACGGAGTCACAAAGTGAGATAAATTAAATGTCACATGTGTTAAAGATTATTACTGATAAAAAGTATTCGTCTTTCATCGGAAAAAAAGAAAATGTAGCCGCACTGATTTACAATCTTAATGAAATCATTTGTAATAATTGCGTGATAAATCATATAAAAATTAAATACTGTAGTTGTACAGAGCCATACTATATTACTTTAAACAATTTCTATAATTGAAAAAAAATTAAAATTGATTTTAATGCGCTTAAATTACAAAAGCCTATACAATGCCGAACTTAATATTTCGTTGTTACGGTCATTTTAATTGTTACGGAGGCACAAAAATAAATTAATAGTGTTAAGAATTATTAAATATGCGTATAGTTTTGCAAATATTCTTTTGTTATAAAGCTAATTATCTCAGAAGAACCCTAAGTAAACAGTTTAATTAGAAAATTTGAAAAAAAGCCTAATGTATTTCTTAAACCCAATGTATTTATTATAAAAGACTCAGTTTGACGTAATTTTTGATAATAATCACTGCGACTTGCAGATACTTATCGACAAAATGAGAGTTGAAGATTCCAGAACTCTCTTTTTGTCCTCAAGTTTCAAATTGATTGGACCAAAGAGTGAGAATCGGCTAGATTTCGCTACAAATCATGGAGTCATTGTACTAATAGAGGAATACTATTATTTCCTTATAACTTTTGTATATATAACTTTTGTATATATAACTTTTGTATATATAACTTTTGTATACATAACTTTTGTATATTATAACTTTTGTATAGATCTAATTTAACACTTATAAGAGACTCAACTAACTCTGTGTTTAATTATATAATTTCTGCAAACATTTTCTTACAATTTACTATTTCTTGTTTATTATTTTCTTTATTTCAATTCATTTTACTTGTCCCGAACGGTAGTGCGACAGTTTTAGGTCCTGACTTGTAACCTTTGTTAAACAATTTAACTATTGACAATATAGATTTCCTTCTACCTTTCTTCTACAACTTAAACTTTTGACTGTATGACTTACTAATTATATGTCTTTTACGAATCGGTTAATGGTATTTCGCTCCAAATGACCACCCAAATTTCACCGATATCCAGGATTTATTCATTCTTTTGGAAATTCATAATGTTAGATATTTGACCAAAATAGCAGCGTAAGTTGATGAACTTATTGCAACACTACATCGAATTTTACAGAAAAAAATTAAGTGCGAAATGTTAAGCATTTGAGTTATTACAACCGTGGACGAGTAGTTAGACTGCAGGAAGCTGGTCAAAAGTTCACCTTTGCGGCCGCAGTAAGGGGAAAGTCAAAAAGCTTCGTATCATGATCAAAAAAAGACCACTGAATGTGGAAATGCTATGAGATAGCATGTTGATGATCGCTGTAGGAACATCACACAGCAAGAGGAGCAGTATCATTCCTAGACAGGTAGCTGCAGTCCCGGCAACCACTACTGGTACACTTGTTTCAACCAGAACCATCTTACAGGGATAAAATTAAGTTGATTTTCATTGCCCGGAAATTTGTCTGATGCATCCAGCTTTAACGGCGCCATCGTAGTGTCAACAGGGGTAAAAAGCAGCTGCCTAGAGTGATGTTCTCCTAAGAATGCCAATTCACTATAACTAGTGATTCTGGCTACCAACCAGTTAGTGTGGAGCAAGAGGGGAACACGTTATGCACAGCAATGAGTTCATGAACGTGATCGGTATGGGCAAGCATCATGCACAATGTCTGAACAACGCTTCACACATCTGAACGAGGTAGAGTAACATCGCAGCAGAGATATTATTCTGGATCATGTTTATAGATAGTCAATCATGCTCTGGATCATGTGTGTTGATGGTTTGTAGATCAAGTATGGTAGATCCAGACTTTTTGTTTATGGGCGACAATACGCCACCACACAAGTGCGCTGAGGTATCACACATTCACGAAAGCAAAAATATTGACTGCATGTCATGACCTGTGCACTCTTAGCGCCTAAATCCAATAGAGCAAGCCTAGGATGCGCTTGGCAGAAGTGTTTCACAAACAACACTCCCTTGAGAAATGAGTGGAGGAATATAGAAGAACATTTCATGTTTTAGTGGACAACATGAATAACAGATGCAAAATGTGCATTATTGTTCGAGGCAATGAAATTGCGGTACCCAATTCTGTATTATTGGGTCAAAAAGACCGATTTTTCATGGCTGTTTGTAAATCGTCCAATGAGCATCTTTTTAATTTTTAATTTATTATTTTGCAATTTGTCAATATCTAAACTATTTTGCATAATAATAAATGCACATTGTTTCGACTAAATATATATCTATATATATATTTCTCTTACACGGCGACAAAAAAAGCCTCATTACAACACCCCGAGTGGCAAATCTAGCTGAGGTGGCTCAACATATAGCACTTTTAAAAGAGAAAACTGAAATAACCTTAAGCTAGGCAGAAGAGAGTAGTCTTTGTCGATAGATCTCTATTTTAGTATTTTGTCGTAAGCGCCTTTTTTCACGAATTTATATATTATGAATTTATTTGACGATTTTTGATTTATATCACGAATTTATTTGTTTTATTATCGTTATTAGCAATTCATTGAAAAATGAATCTCAGTTGTGCTGTTACGCTTTAAGATTTTATACTATAGCACATTTCTAATAGGTTTAACGAATTACATGTCATTTATTTGAATTCAAATTTATTCTAATGACTTAGTATTTCCTAAAAAGTTCTGTAGCCAGCTGACTTCTTGCTTCCTCAAATGAAGCTCCCTGTGAGATGTAATTTTTTTTTAAAAAAAAGTTGTTATATGGATTTAAATTCTTAGAATGTTGTGTGTTTGCAATGTACCAAAGTTAGCGAGCGAAGCGAGCTTGGTTTTCTAAGCAAACCATATAAGATTGCGTCGCAATTTTCGGGGGTTGGCGAGCGTTAGCGATCAAGGGGCGCAGTCCACTAGTATAGTTTTATTCCCTCAATCAGCGTCAATTATTAATTATTCCAAAACATGTAACTGTTCCTTAACAGTTGTCAAGCATAATAACAATTTCTGAAAATGAAAGCCATCTTAAGAATAAATCTTAAACTATTTAATTAAATACATCATTTAATAGAAAAGGGAGAAGTTGAAATGAAAATGGGTGTAGAATGTAATCACACAAGAATAGGGATCGTCTATATTGCACCGTACATAGACGTACTAACTAGAGGTAATAAAATCTCTAACGAATGAATGAGTGAGTATAAGTTCAACTTAACAAAAATACATAAATAAATAAAACGGAAAAAGTAATAAGAAAGATCTTTAATTTTACTCGGAATATACATGAGCTATGATTTCAGAATATTGCGATAATGATCTGTAAGAATGCATATTTAATACTTTGGAAGTGCCTAGGAAATGTATTATTAAGCTATATTTTTTGAAAAGTTCTGAAGTGTTTTCGATTGAAAATTCCAAGCATAGACAAGAAGACTAATTGGTGTATTTTTTGCCATCCAATGAAAATAGATATAGCACCACAAGACACCAATACAATTTTTTCAAATTCGAGTAGAATCTATCTTAAAACTGTTGGTCAGCTGTAAAATTGTCCCCTTTGTAAGAAATGTGGTTTGTGTGTGTGCTTTGAGACTAATTTGTCATAAAACTGGTCTATTGCATATAATAAAGAGAACCTTTTTAAAATCTCTTATAATGCTCATTAAATAACTCAGTGTGATAATAAAGCTGAAATCATGAAAACATCAGTTAAAATTCTTTGTAAGCCGAATTAAATTCTTAAACAACTTCATTAATGTAGTTCGCCATAATAATAAAACTGAAATTTTAAATTTAATTGCAGAAATTTAACTTCAGATTATTCCTTATAGATATTATGTTCAGTCGAATTATTCAGGAAAATAAAGTTTAGTTATTGTTGGTTATAAATTTCTTATAACTTAAACCTGTCGTAATTTAGCTGTTGGTTATAAATTTAAAAGCAAGTTTTACATAACTTAGATTTATCGTAGTTTAAAGATGCGTTACGGTTCCTTCTATCCTTTTCTTTTTACCAGTTTAAACTAAATAACTGGACTAAACTAACGGGATTTGTTTTAAAATACTGTAAATAAATCTTCGTTAATCTAAATAACCAATTAAGTGGTAAAACTATTTGACTCTTTCCCAATGGATTTCAACGCTATTTAACTTAATCAGTGACAAACAGGCGTTACTTGATTTACCCACGAATTCTTATCTCTGACACTCTGAGTGACCTTATATATAATTCTCGCTCTTGGCTCATGTAAATGAGACCACAACCCTTTTTACTCAATGATAAGCTAATGAGGATTTTCTTGTCATACATTTGAAGAGATGTCGTTTACGCAAATGGTAATTTATACGCATCTTTTCAAATTAAACTGCAAAATAATTATATTTCGCAACGGCAATATCAACGATGCGACTTATATAATCTCTAATCAAGTTTGATAAATATTTATTAATTTCAATAATTGTATACTTATAGTTATAAGGTTTGATGGATTTGCTTGCTGTTTAAAATATTTTATCAATACACAAATAGTTATAATTTTGACTTATAATTTCTTGCTTCGCCATTGTATGCATATATTTTATAATTCATCATGATGGTTATGTGTTTAAATATGTAAATATATCTTGTCAATATTTTGAATTATAATTTCAAGAAAAATTAAGTATAGTTAAGATAATCTAACTCATTTAGAATCAGTCCATTTTTTTATAGTAAAATTGTGTATTCTGTTCTAGATGTTTTATTAGATTTTGAAATAGTTTATAACTGTTCGAAATTTTTTTTTGTTTATTGTTGTGATTTTTGTATTGAAAAAGTGTGGCATTATTGCAATACTTTTTGCTCCAGTTTTTCTTCCTTAGAATTTCTGATAAGCGTTTAGATACTGTAGGGACATTTTAAAATATTATTTTTATATAGAATTAAAATATTTGCATATCGAACAAAAACTCAAAGGAAAAAACACAAAGGAAGAGAGTATCATGGAAAAGAGTTTGCTTTTCTCGGAAAAGAAAAAAAACGGAAATTATAAGAAATATAGTTAATATAACATGTATTTGTTTTCAAAAGAAAAATCTTTCTTTGGAATAGTATATGCTTTTACTTACGGAACTTTTTATCACTAAATAAATATGAAAATATTTTTTTAAAAAGGCATCATTTAGTAATATGTCAAACAGTTTTTATAGTTCCATTCTGAAATTGTAATAATAAAAATTAAATCTTTTTCTTAAAACAAACATATTTTTTGGCAGGCATCTCAACTTGATAATACATTTTTTCAAGTTTCGACGGCAGACACAGAAAAGCAAATGAATATGTAAAATAATCAAAAGTTCCAAATGCTATAAAAAAAGACCAAAATTAAAAAAAGCATATTTTATTAAAACTCCTGTCCTACATTTCCAAAAATTCTCTATTTCTTTATATGCTATCAAATATAGATTGGAAAAATAGATTAAATTTTAAATATTAATTTGAATTTATAGAATTTTATATAAGAATGTCTTAGTTTCACAATTCTGCATGAAAGTAAAAATTTATGAAGTTTTTGTTCTTTGCTTGAAAGTAAACTTTTATGAAGATGCATTCGACAAAAATGTACATAAAATGAATGGTTAAAACTTTTCTTTTTTTTCATTTAAAGTTTTTTTTCAATGCCAAAATTGTAAAGATTGTTTTGCAAATTACTTTTACAGTTAAAACAGTTTTCTTTACAAAAACTAGCTTTAGGAAAATAATAATTAATTAAAATGTAAATCTAAGTGCGTAGTCTAAAAGTAATGTCTAGAGAAATAATACGTTTGTGCTATGTGTTTTACATTGAATGTGATATATAGGATAATGTATCTCACATACTGTGTATCAAAGCGTACGCATACTTACATACGGAATGCTATATCATTTTGTATGCAAGTTTTGATTATTAAGAAGGATATGGCTTGGAATTAATCAGTTTCTTAAACAATTTAGTATAAAGTAGAGATATAGTTTGCACAAATAAACGCGTTGCATAAGCAAGGCAGATAACAAAACAGAGTTTATGATAAATAAAATGTTTTTCAAGACAACCCTTATGCTAGTTAAAATATCTCGCATGCTTATAGTCTTTTCTTCACTTATTTTTAAGCAAGAAGCGTTTCTGGAAAAATAAAAAAATGCATTATTAAAGTCATTTTACAAAAGGTTTTCTGAAAGTTGCAATTCATAATTTAATTTTAGTGAGGCTGTACTGTTCTGAAGGGAACAGTTATTACAAAAGCAATGTTAAATATAGAGACGATGCCATTAACTAAGTTAGAGCAGAGCATAATTTTCAGTATTTTTTAATAATATTTAAAAATATGGAATGGCAAGGTATACAAGTGTTTACACCATTGTTAAGAATATAACTTAATGCAAAATTTGAACGAAATCGGCCAAATAACTCTGAAGATTTTAAATTTTAAGTATACGACTTTTTTTACACTCTTTGTAATCATTTTTGACTACATAAAATATTTTGATGTGTAAAATAGTTTACGTAATTAAATTAATTTAAAATAAATTTGAAAATGTTGCTGACTATGGCATATTAATTCGGAAAGCACGTATATCTAGGAAAATTACGTTTAAAATATTTGTTTAAAAGATACGTGCTATTCAGTAAATCCATTAAATAATACCAATATGTTTTCAGTGAGTTTAAATATATATATATTTTTATGATCTCTTTTCAGTGCTTGCTTCCTCGGACAATTTAATTTTGAAAGTAATGAGTAATTATTTGAGCGACCTTAGGGAACTAATTTCATTAAAATTAACTTCTCAGTTCACGGTACTGAATTATAACGGTACTTTCCTATTCTCTGTTTATTCTAAATTAGATAAATTGAAATCTCAATGGCATGTCATGGTTCGCGAAACAGAAAGTATTGTTTTACATGAATCGTTGATGAGAAACGGAACATAGATCACCTTAAATAAGGGAAAATAAGGGACAGTAAATATACTAAACAAACCTTCATTTTGAGATTAGCTTCTGTAATGTGTGATTAATGCATGAAGTGAAAGTTATCGTAATATGACAGTGTCAGTCGTAACCTTTTACAAAAGAAATAACGCAAAATTCTACAAAAACTAATTCACCATTTTATTATTCTTTTTCATCCATTGTTCAAAAAAAAAAGAAAAAATGATCATATCTATAATATCAAGCTTTTAGCTCGCAACATCAGAAAATGCGTGTTATTACATCACGTGACCCTGACACCTTCCCCCCAGAGTCATATTAGATCCAAAGATCGAATATGGCAAATAATTTAAGGGTCACACTTTACACATAAACAAACTATGTTTCACATTCACCCAAATATTCACTGAATCTTAGGTTTAACTTAACACTAGGTATTTACTTTAATCACCTAATAATAATAATAGGAAAAAATGTTCAGAGTCTTATTTTAGTTTATATTTACAGTCTGGACAATGCATCTGCATTACTAAGTTTCGATCCTTTGATGTGACTTGCCTCAATATCATGGCGTTGAATGGCTAACGCCCATCTCTGCAACCTCGGGCTTTGGGGTGTCGCACTCGTCAGAAATACTAGGAGATTATGATCAGTTAATAAAATAATCTTAGCACCACAGAGTAAGGTTTCAAATCTCTGCAAAGCCCAAATAATAGCATAAGCTTCCCTTTCAATTGTAGACCATTTCTGTTGAGTTGAATTCAGCTTCTGGCTACCGAAAGCTATGGGACGAATATTTCCTTCTTCATCTAACTGACCTAAACAACATCCGACCGCATTTTGAGATGCATCCGTATGCAAGTAGTATGGTTTCTCTATGTCTGGGACTTGTAACTCTGCGATCTTACATAGCGACGTCTTCAATTCCTTGAATGCCTTCTCAGCTTCTTCGCTCCAAGGAATCTCATTAGGAACTTTCTTTTTGGTAAGCTCTGTTAGTGGAAGAGCAATCTTTGCGAAGTTTGGAATATACTGCCTGTAAAAGTTGCATAATCCCAAAGCACTTCTCAGTTGTTTTTTGGTTTTGGGTGCCTCTAATTTCTGTATTACTCTTATTCGTTCTTTGTCAGGAGCATGTTTACCTGAACCAATAATATGTCCTAAGTATTTAACCTTTTGTCTAGCAAATTCGCACTTTCTCAAGTTCACGGAGAAATTAAAATATTCCAATCTCTTAAAACTTCTTCAAGATGAATCAAATGTTCCTCCCACGTATCAGAAAATACTGCTAAATCATCGATATAAGCATAAGTGAAATCAGACATGGACTGAACCACTTTAGACATAGCTCTTTGGTAGGTTGCAGCAGCATTTCTTAATCCAAAGGGTAATACATTCCATTGGTACTGGCCTCGGTGAGTTCGGAATGCTGTGAGGTGTTTGCTGCCGTTCTCCATCGGTATAGCCCAATATCCCTTCAACATATCTAGCACAGTAATGAATTTCTTCTTTCCTACTAAGAAATTCAACTCCATCATATTTTGCATTGGATATGCATCCGGAACGGTAAGAGCATTCAAACTTCTGAAATCAATGCATAACCTGATTGTTCCGTCTTTCTTATGAACACATACTACCGGGTGTGCTATCTCACTTACCACCGGTTCAATCAGTCCTAACGCTAGCAATTCATTGATCTGTGCATCCACTTTCCCCTTTAAGTTTTCTGGTATCTTATACGTTTTTGGTTTCATCGTATCCTCCTCAGCTTTCAGCTTTATCGCATGTTTCCCAACTTTAGCTATCCTTATCTTCCCCGAAAACAACGTTTTGCGTCTATGTAAAAGATCTTTCAATTGATTTTGTTGCATTTTGGGTAAGTAATCCAAATTTAATCCTTTCAATGCTTCATGGCTTTCCACATCTGTAGGAAGAGTTGGTGTTTCGTATATTTCACCAAATTCATCATCAATATCATAGACAACTCCAACTGTTTGAATTCTCGCTTTGTATTCTCTCATTTTGTTAACATGCAATAATCTTAAATTTCCTTCAGGCATTTGCAAATAATACGAATTCGGTTTCACTCTTCTAATTACCTTTACTGGACCTATCCATCTGGCATATAATGAATTGGATGAATCATGCATTAGCACAAGTACTTGATCTCCTGGCGCAAATTCCCGGTATTTTTTCCTTCTATTGTAATATTTGGCATAATTACTTTGTTGCACATCACTTGTTAACCTTGCCTTTTCGGTTGCTATTTCTAATTTTCCTTTTAACTCTTTTAATTATTCCTCCGCTGATCCTTTCATATTCAAAGGTAAAAACATATCTCCGGCCCAAATTGACTTCAATATAGATAACGGGCCTTTCGGTTCTCTCCCGTACATTAGCAGAAAAGGTGGTACTCCTGTAGTTGCATTTGGAACTTCTCGATAAGCCCATAGTACAAATGGTATGTGTCGATGCCAATTTCTTCCTACTTCTCTAATAATGTGATGTAGCATATTTTTGAAAGTTTGGTTCCATCTTTCAATCAATCCGTTCCCTTCCGGATGGTATGGCGTTGAAAATCGCGGACAAGCTCCTAAAACCTTCAAAAACTCTTGCGTTAAACTTGCCGTAAAATTTGTCGCATTATCCACCACGATTACTTCTGGAATTCCTGTCCTACAGAATATTTCGAGCAGTGCTTCACATGTATTCCTTGCCGTTAACGATTTGAGCGGGACTGCTTCAGGCCATCTTGAATGTTGGTCCATCAAACAAAGGATATATTTATGTCCTTGTGCTGATACTGGATCTAGAGGACCAATTAGATCTACGTTCACCACTTGGAATGGAAGTTCAGGACGTGACACAGGTGTTATCGGAATTTTGTCTACTGAACGAACAACTCTTCTACCTTGGCACCCATGACATGAGCTACAATAAGCTTTAATTTCCTTGACCATCCCTGGCCAATAAAAGGAAAATTTAATTCTTTGAATTGTTTTACGAGCTCCTAGATGTGCTCCGAATACTGACTCGTGGGCAATTTCTAGTATTTTACCTTTTCTAATTTCGGGAATTACTAATTGTTGTATTCTATTCCCGTCCAACAGCTCTTCATGGCATAGTATATTATTTTGTGTCACATACCCTCCTTTATTTTGCTTCCCCAATTTCCATGCTTCTTGGAGAGTATCGCAACTTTGTTGTTGTATCTTGAATCGTTCGGTTTCATTTCCATTCTTTTTATCACCGCATTCACCTACTGTTGGCTCCTGCTGCTCTTCTCCGTCACTTGCACTCATATATAACTGCTCCTTTCGGGAATCTGATCTTAGCTTCATAGCAGCAGTAAAACTGGGATTGTATACTCTTTTTTGTTCTAATAATGCCTCATAAGTTTCAGCATCCAACAAAATGTCAGCATTTAACCCATTGACGGCTGCTATCATCGTTTTAATTATAGGCGTAATATATCCTTCCGTTACCAAAGCGATTTCCACTTCTTTTAATTCAGCTTTTAGACTTTCGCCAAACGCAGGTTGTAGTATTATATGTCCTTTGTAATCCACTTCCTTACCCACTATATCGTTTTTAAATACACTTATTTGTGCACCAGAATCTACTACAGCTTCGTATTCATTTCCATTATATGAAATTCTAACTTTCTTAAGGGCAGCTATTTTTGGTTGAACGCCTTTACATTTTTTGTTTCCTATCATGACTTCACCGTTAAATCTTGCAGTGACTACTTTGCTTTCGATATTTCCATTTCTGAGTACCTTAACTTCGGATACTTGCCCTTCCGATACTTGAACCTCGGCCACTTTGCCTTCAATGTTTCTTCTCCTCTCTTTATTATCTCGACAAAATCGTGCCAAGTGTCCTACTCGTCCACAATTAAAACATGTGACTGGATTTTGGGAAGAACTCCGCTTATCAATTCTGCCATGGTTGTTATGCTCATGTTTATATCCTTCACCAAATGTATGATATCTTCTACTAACCATGTTTGGTTTTTCCCGGTATAAGTTCCTATATGGTTGAGAAGCAATGAATTTAGTAGTTTGGTTATATTTCCTTGCATTCTCGTACTCATCTAACTTCTCAGCAAGTGTGTCAACTGAGCAAATTCTACTCCACTCATCAATAAAATGATTTTGTATGTCTCCAGGTACTCGTTCTTTTATCTGTTCGACAATGACAAGTTGTTTCAGGCTGTCGAAATCATTAATTTTTAGTCCCGAAACCCATTCGTTAAAATAGTTCGCCAATTCAAATCCAAAATCTCGCCAAGTGCTCTCAGCCGCTTTACAATGTCTCTTAAACTTTATTTTAAATGCTTCTGGGCTCAATTTAAACCTTTTCAATAACATACATTTTACATGTTTATAATCATTTGCTTTTTCTTCAGGCTCCCTTGCAATTAAATTCGCCATTTCTAGAGGCAATAATCCAACAAGATGCGTTACCCAATCTTCTTCTTTTATATGGACTCTTCGTGCTTGTCTTTCAAACAATATTAGATAAAAACTTATATCACCTTCTTTTGGATCAAAAGTACGCATTAATTTTTGCAATCCACCAGGTACATGTTCTCTTGTTTCTTCATTTCGAGAGCTGCTCGTCTCTCCTATAGTACCAGTATGTACCAATGAAGCTTCTATCTTCAACCTCTCCAATTCATATTCCTTTTCTTGCCGCTTTAATTCATCTTCCCTTTCCTGTTCTCGCCGCTTTAATTCACCTTCCCTTTCCTGTTCTCGCCTCTTTAATTCATCTTCCCTTTCCTGTTCTCGCCGCTTTAATTCGTCTTCCCTTTCCTGTTGCTTAATTTCATATTCTTGTCGCCTAATTTCATCTTCTTTTTGTTGGCGCTTTATTTCTTCTCTTCCACTAACTATTCTTTTTAATAATTCCTTCACAAACTCCTCTTCGTACTCCGTACTTGCCAATATAATCTTCTTTAATTCGGTAACTCTCATGTCTTCCGTTGCCGTTTCTCCTAACTCTTCCGCCAAACACTTCAAATCTACTTTTAAAGCTCTTCCTAAAAATGCCATTTTTCACCTACTACTTTCTAAACTGCACCTTCTTACAAAAAAAAAATGCCACTTCCTAAACCAATTTCAAGACAATCTAAATAACTCACTATCTTCCATCAAACAACTTGAAATTCATAGAACAAACAACTACCAATCTTTTATTTCGAAATCCATTGGGGTTTCCCCGCACATTTGTCAGTCGTAACCTTTTACAAAAGAAATAACGCAAAATTCTACAAAAACTAATTCACCATTTTATTATTCTTTTTCATCCATTGTTCAAAAAAAAAAAAAAAGAAAAAATGATCATATCTATAATATCAAGCTTTTAGCTCGCAACATCAGAAAATGCGTGTTATTACATCACGTGACCCTGACAGACAGTATTAAACATGTATTTATTTATTATATAGTAATATGTTTCATAAATTAATTAAATGGTAGGGTTTATTTTGTTTTTCAAATAATGAAAAATTTTTTTTTAATAGATTGAAAGAAGTTCGGGCAATAAGAGTGTTAAATCTTTTGACTGTAAAATTTATGAATTGTTCTTTTTCATAGTAAGCGCACACTGAACTATACATTAAATTTCATTTAATACTTATGACTGCTTTTCTTTTCAAAAATTGGTATTCTAAACAGTTATGTTGTTGCTGTTTCTAATGCCGCTTGGTGAAGCCACTTGGCATAGGGTGCGTTTCTTGTTTTTCAGTGGCGTCATCTAAGTGGCGGCATCTAAGCATATGAATTCAGCCACACACACGCCACAGCCCGTTTATAGGACGAGTACATTGATACACCCATTAATTCATTCACAGATCGCAATATTGACCTGCGCACCAGGGAATGATCAATCTCCTATTCAGTTTCCCCTGAGGTATTATTTGTTATGGGAGAAAGGAAAACTTTGTGACCCGACAGATTCAGCTTGCACCAGTCACCATTTACTACACGGAGAGTCTTCGTCTGGCATGGATTGAACTCACGACATCGTGGACATGGCTCAAAAGCCTTACCAGCCAGGCTATAACTGCCGAACAGTTATCGACACACATTAAACATTCCTTCCCATAAATTACTAAAGATCCATTATAAAATAACGATGAAAAGTACTGACGCTCTCAGTGCTGGTACTTTGTACCATTAAATCGAATTTCAAGGCAAAATTTTATCAAACATATATAATTTAATATTTAATATAACGCTGTTATTAAAGAAATATTCATCTTATATGTTTACTGTTATTGAATAAATATTACTGTAAAAATTTTAGAGTAAAATTTTACGGTAAGATATTTTAGCGGTAAAATTTTGCTGTGTTTTACAGCAAAAGAGATTTTACGACTCCTTCAGTCAGAGTTCCAGTACTTTTTTACAGTAATTTTATAAGAAAATCTTTCAAAGCGTAGAAAAGCTTATCATGGGTGATTTTCAATTGTGGAGAAGTCAGTGTAGGTCGATTATCGAGATATAATCATGTTTGGGGTCATGAATTAAGTCACTCTGTCATTTGAACTATTCCAGCACACTGTAGTAATTTTAGTTATTGAAGACTGGTGAAATATCAGGAAAAGCAGGTAGTGACGTCACATAAAAATGGGATAAAAATTACATAAGATTGCTTTAACTACTTAACTTTAATGGATAAATTTAAAAAAAAAAATGACGTTTAAACTCTGATTATTAAGTTACAAGAAAAGAAACGGAATCTGGCATGGTGCGCCTAACTTAATCAGCATCAAATTCTAAAGAAAAATAAATTAAACATTCTGGAAGGAAAACCAACAATGTAGCAACTCTATAATGAAGAAAAGAAATAAGATAAGACGAATGGCATAAAACTAAGAGCTTTCATTAAGTTATTCGATAATATTGTATTTAGTTTCTGAAGATAAGGAAAAATTGGTTAAATTAAGTAGTGAAAAAAAAACATAGTTAACCTCCATATAAAACTCCTTAAAAATCCTCAGTAATCTTTATTGTGTTGATTTGAGTTAAATAACAAAACCCGGAATCTGCTATACTACTCTAAATATAATGCGAGGAAAACAATATTTTTAAAAAAAAAAATTGCAAAACAAAAATTTGAAAAGATCAAATCAGCTAAGTAGAGTTCCAAAGCCACCACTGAAGTCAAACCAGTTGTCAAATTTTATTTTTCTTAGCACTCAATCACGCATTAGCATAAAAAATTATTCCGTTACATTTTTTATGTAGTTTTAAAACTTTTAAAGTTTCTTTTTGCGCCAAATTATTTTTAAAAAAAATGTCGATTGGAAAAATTGGGCTCGATTCAATTGATTTGACTTTCATCGAAGCTCATTTTAGATTAATCATCAATAATGGTCCTTTTCCTTTGTCCCGAAACATTTGTTAATTTCTTGATTTGATAGCTCAGTTTAGATGTGGGAATGCACTTTGGCCGTCAGATATTCGTCAGAGATATTCTTTAAAATGCTCGATTAAATGTGGTGTCTCCTTTGATTTTATTCTTCAGTAGAGAGGTGGAAGTTGAACTTCTGCCCTTCAACCTAATGTGTTGAAATCAAGCAATTAAAGTCGAAGTAGAGCCAGGATTTCTCCATATCTCTTTGTTGCATATCCCTTTGTTTAGAGCACGTGACTGAGTCCCCTCAGTCACGTGCTTCCGTTCTTTAGGCGATTTTAGTGGAGAAAGAAGGGCGGCGTGTGTTAATTGAGACGTTCTCGTTTCTGGTAGATTTGTGTTTTAAGCATACAATGGCAATAGAAAAGATTTAAAAGTATCAGGAGTGTTAAGATTAGCGGAACAGTAAAATATTGGATCATTTTCAGCAAGTCTTCGCTATATTAAAAATTATTTTCGGAATTCAAAACTTTTAATATATATAAACTTGTTTACAATTTTGCGAAATTAAGGAAATTTTAATTTTTGTGTGGTTTCAAAGACGGTTAGAATTATCTTTTGATAAATTTTTTTACAATTTGATTTAGTAGTTTGCAGAAACATCTAAAGTTTTTTTGCAACAGCCCTACGTAATAGTTTTCTTAGTGATTTATCGATATTGAAATAGATAAAAAAAAATTAAATTTTAGTATAACATGTATTTTACAATATTACTGCTTCTTGTAATGTCTAAGATATCTTTTCAAGCATTTGGTCTTTTGGTAAACATTTATAGGGATGATTGTAGACATAGCAAGGAGTAGAAAAAAAAAATAAAGCTAAAGTAAAATAAAAATTTAAAAAAAAAAAAAACTAAAATAAAACAAGAATTGAAATAAAAAAGAAAACTAAAATAAAACGAAAATTTAAATAAAAAAAACTAAAATGAAATAAAAATTTAAATAAAGAAAACTAAAATAAAATAAAAAAATAGTACATTACCTTAAAAATTTTAAAGAAAATGTGCTTCACTCTTCAAAACTGAAGATATTCACTCTGAAATTAAAACAACAACAATATTGCATTAATAATGAATAATTCTATGTAATCAATACTTTATGATTATGTTCTGATTAGTTTATATTTACTTGCGAGATGTTTAAAAAGTCTAAATTTAGAATGAATGAAACGGAATGATCTGGATTCATATAATGTTTTACGGAAAAGAAGAACATGATAATAATTCATTTATATAAAAAAAAATAATGAATGAAAAAAATAATTGCAATTTCTCTAAGTGATAAATAAAATTTCCTATGAAATGTTTAAAGTCGAGACTTTTAACTTAAAAATTACAGCATCGATTTTATTCCAGTAAAATAGAGAGAAACGTTAAGTAGAAAATTTCTCTGTCACGTGGGTTCCTTCTGTGGAAAACATTTCTTGTTGCGCTTGCTCTATTTAAATTGCAGCTCTACGGTTGAAATACCACATTAAATAATTTAGATACTAAAATTTGAATTTTCTGATTTCCACATGTGTACCGAAAATAAACTTGTTTTACTAAGCATATGTCGTGAAAACAGCACAACAAAATCACCTGAAAATTTAAGCCATTTTTATTACTTTTTTCGGAATATCTAGTCAAGATCTTTAGCAAAAAGACGTGTTACATGAATTTAAAAATTCCACAAATAAATACAAGAGTAAAAACTAAAAAAAAAATACTAGCCCTTAACACTATTAGTTATTTTTCTCTTGACTTTTCTTCAATGCCTAATCTTTTATTTATTTATTTTATTTATTTATTTTCTTAACATTTTAAGTAAAAGTCTTTTAATATTTTATTTACATAAAAATTAATTTAATTTTTGTTAATATTTAAATATTTTATTTGCATTAATTTCTATTTTTAAGCAAAAATGATTTATTTTTTAATAAAAAAACTCTTGATGTGATCTCTTAAACTTCTTGAAAGCTTATTACATCAGTAAACTTTCAATTAATTTAGACTTATTAAGGAAAGAAACGTTTTTTAAATGAAGGGAACCCACAGATGTATTAAAATAGTTAGTTCTTATCCATGGATTAGATAAAAAGAGATAACACAAAAAAAGGTATTATTGAAGGAATAATGTTATTTGATCAAGATTTTTTATATTGCAGTCAATTTGTAAAAAATAAACAGTCATCAATTTTAGTTAAATTTATTTTTGCAGAGTATCTATTTAAATTTATAAATTCAGAAGTTTATTTACGTACTTTTAAGCATAATTCCGAAGAATAAAATTGCTTTATAAAAGATTTAATTTTATTTATATCAAAGCTACTTATATTGATGAAATATTAGTGGCTCTTAGAAACATAGAAATACATGATTATGAGCAAATACTAAGCTTAAAAAAATATTTATTTTGTGCGTGTATGTGTTTTTTAGTAGCTTGTATCACACTTTTATCAATGCCTATGTTTATATTTTTATCAGATTAAAATGCATGCAGTGAAAGTATGAAATTCGAACATATCTTAATTTAGAAAGAAATTGACAGGTTCCGCATTTTTTAGTGTGTAAATGTAAAATAAACTAATAAACTGAACAAACATTATCCCCATATAATTATTTTTATCTAGCCTTCTTACTGAAGTTTCAAATATTAATTCATTTAATTTTAAAATTTGTCCAGATAACCAAATTTTCATCAATGGATACTTGATTGTAAAACAAATTCAAGTGTTGAGACGCGTCAATGGACAGTAGGCACGAAAAAAGGATTGTTTCAGGTATTTTTAATCTTGTTATCAGACTTTTACGAACTAAAATTAATAGTACTATAAGCGGAAATATAGTATAGTCCTAATTCTTGGACACCAAATTATCGTTCCGGGCACAGCAACACAATACCATTTTAAAACCGTCGTTGTAGCCTTGTAATTTACAACCTACTCCAGAAGACAAGGGAACTCAAGGATTAATTATTAGGAGAAATTTGCTTTCGTGAAGAAATTTTTGATGGAAATAACACACAATTGCGTTATATGGAGCGGAAAACCATGAAAGCCTCTTATGATTAGTCTGAGGGCAAAGAGACTCTAACCCATGATTCGTCTACCACCGAGGAGGAACATCAGCACTCCAATAGGTGTTAGTCGGACGCGGAATTCGTATCGACTATCCATCACTGATATTCGAACCCGGTTCACCTCATTGGAAGGCAAATGCCTTATCCCTTGATCCCCCCACGGCCAACACAATACAATTCCAAATTGCAAAAAAATGAGAATTCCGGCTTGGAAAAATGATTTGAAAAAATTTAAGTTGATCGTAGGTCAAATATTTGCATGTTTTGAAAGGAAAGTAGCAACAAAAACAATTAAATGATATGGTTTGTCAAATTATTTATTCAGATATGAATTTTAGATTGTTAGTTTTATTTAAAAAAATAAAAAATGTTTAGAAAATACTAGCGGGTAGCAGCAACAGATATTTTATGAAAAAAAATATGTTTGTCAAAAGCAAGCAAGGTAAATGAAAACAAATATTTAAACTAAATAATAATATTTCAACTATTTTCAAAAGGCAAATATTTACTAAATAAATACTAAATAAACAACAAATGCGTGTTAAATATACGAAATAAATCTAATTATTTTCCATGAATGCCGTCTTATATTCCAATTTTATATTTAGGTACAATACTTTTAAAATATTTTAAAAATATGTACTTTGTGATTATCTAGACTCTAAAATAAACAATAAAACCATTGCACATTTAATCGTATATATTTAAAGTTATTATTGTCAAAATAGGAAATTAAGAAAGGAGTAGTATGAATTTTTCTATTAGTAATGAAAATTAGCGCAATCAGTTTACTTTCAATGGAATCTCATTTTCTTTATCTAGAAATATACGAATTTTTAGACTTTTAACTATCTGATTCCTATATTGAATAAAAAATACAAAAAAGTGTCATTTCTGGTTTCAATAGTCATATTAAATTACTTTTCAGGAATTAAGCATTTATAAATTCTTATTTTAATTATATTAAAAGAATATATATTCGTAATACAAATAGTTGAATAAATTAAAGTTTTCTAGAAACAGAAAGTCTGAGATACGAGAAATATAACACTATATTATCCTTTAAGCATGTTGTTTTTAAAATACTGTTTAGTTTGCAGGAAAAGTCAAGGTAATAAATTGAAAGGAAGACTGTTTATTACATTCGGGAAAAATACTTTTCAAAGTTAGAAAACAAAACTTATAGAGAAAATAATTAGTAAGAAAAAAACAGATCATAACACAATAAGTAGATTATCGGAGATCACGAAAGATTATTTCTTAAAATTACAAACAGATAAGATAAAATATTCATTTTTTTCAAACTAATTGATAAAATAATGTTAAATAACGTTAATATAATTTATACCACCATGAGAATTATTTTACAATCTTTACATGAAATATCTCTATATGATAAAGATTCTTCATTTAAATTGGGTCAAATGTAGAAAGTTATGGTAAAAAATGTGTATGCTTTCCCAGAAGAAGTTTGAAGGAAAAAAAACAAACTATAATGTGTTTTCAAAGTAACAAGTAGCTAGCCATAGCGGTACAAAAAATATCTGGAAATTTCTTAATATATTATGCTTTATTTAACATTAGTCCGTATTCGCTAAATTCATCTTAGATGACTTTCTCAAAAGCTTCAAGCGAGTACGGTTTACATTCAGCAAGATTGCCACGGGGCATGCTTCGATCTAGATAAAAAAATATCACGTGCTTTCTATAATCAAAAAGAATACTAATTCCCAATATTATATGAAGTTTCATTAAATATTGTCCAAATACTTAAAATAGTCCACATAATATACAAAAATGATATATATCTTTATTTTTTAAACAAATTAACATATTTATTTTATTTAACGAAAAGTTACCAAATTGATTCTAATCTTTAATAATTGCTATTGAATTATTATATGACGAGTAAGTACTAAGCTCTGAATCATATATTTCATCTGCTTGTGAGAGGAACAATAAACCCAATACACCAGTGGGTCATTGAAACACGAGAAATCATTAATATGTTTCTGACACTCAGGCTTATAAATAAAAATGCAGTCATGAGCAATAGTAATCATTCTTACAATTACATCACTAGTGAACTCCTAACTAACAGAAGAGAGAAAATAAAGAATGACTTCCTTTTCCCAGAAGGAATATATCAGTAAAGTATTTTTAGCACTGGAAAAATACGATAATTGCAACCGTTTTGATTGTTGTATAATCTTATCACAATAGTATAATAAAGTATGCGCTTCAAAAATCAATTCAAATTTAAACCATTATCTTGATATCTTTGAACATACCATTTTGAAAAGTTAAATTCAAACTTGAAAAAACTGTTGGGTTAAATCTAGTTTGCGTACAGTTTGAGCCATGCTAATCAAATCAAAGAATTATTAATTTGCATTACATCAGAGTTTAAATTAGCACTGTTACCTCAAATTTAATTTTTATGATTTTATTTTATATTACAACCTTCGATGAACAGCCGACTTCGTTTATTGGTTTACGACAACTAATTTTGAACTACGTAGCCTTGTAATTTTGAACCCATCTAGAATACAAGAAAACTCCAGGATCAGTACCCCCAGATGTATGATTTGTAATGGGAATATGAAGGACTTGGTGACTGGACAGCTTGCTTCTTTCTAAATATTCTATCTGCGTAATTCCGTTATCAGCCACCGGAAAACTCGTGTCAGAAGAAGTTGAACTTAAGCATGTACCCCATACCTTCTTCCATTCAAACATCATTATTTTTCCTGAATAAGTGTCTTATACTAGTTGCTGTTGTTGTAGTTCATTTACGTCTCACTAGAGCTGCGCAATGGGCTATTGGCGACGGTCTGGGAAGCATCCCTGAGGATGATCCGAAGACATGCCATCACAATTTTGATCCTCGCTGCAGAGGGGATGGCACCCCCGCTTCGGTAGCCCGACGACCTACTCGCGAAGTCAAGCACTTTACGGTAGAACAGTTTAACGAGGACCAATACCGCACACCCTCGGTCCCTGCGCAGACTGATCCAAGTGGTCACCCACCCGCAGACTGACCGCAACCAGTGATGCTTGACTTCGGTGATCTGCTGGGAGCCGTGTCTTAACGATCAGTCCACTGCGGGACTAATACTAGTTGCATGAGATGCACTCGGCACAGCCCATTGCTTCACTAAAAATGGATCTTCAGGATTTAAAATAATATTTTCACTCTGAAATTTTAAAATAAAATTTCGGATATAATGCCTAATAATTGGTTATATTATCATTTTAAGAGCTTGTAAGTATTGTTGTTGCAGTGCAAAATTCGGATTTTTGGTAAATTATTACAAACATTATAGAAATTTTACAAATTATTTTAAATTCTTTAAATTCCTAAAAATAGTTGAATAATTACGGTAACCGGACCTAACTGAATGCAAAAAATACCTCATCATTAAAATTTTAATTGTATTAATAATACTATTTTGCGGATAAAATAATTATCTTACTCATTAAATTCAAACTACGAATCCAAATTCCAATTTTGGAACATTGGTATAGGTTAAAGTAACATTCAACAAAGAAACAATTAATTAGTAAGAGTTTAATTATGACAATCCAAACCCATAGGTACCATACGCTAGAATGCTTGATTCGTCACGCGGAACAACCCCGCAACACGAGAGCCTAGCAATACACGCACAAGGCACGTGGGTCCGAGTCACATACGAGGGTGAGCACCATGGTCTTGTCGATAAACCAAAGAGACCCGGAAGCATCCGAATGGACTCCGAAGGGCGACAGTGTCAAATACTCCGCAGGCACCAGAGAGTTCTGGGGTTACAGAAGAAAAGACTCACATCCACACGTGATCCATCATGAGTCCTTGGACAGAAAGGTCTACGAACCTTACTTTATTAAAAATACAACAATCAAATATAAAATTTGAAAAGAATTGCATCAAAGTGAAAAGAAAGTATAGCAGATTGAGGGATTGCCATAACTGGCTAATAAACAGAGCTAAATTTTTGGTAGGTACTTTTTTGTATTTATCTTTGCTCTTTGGTTAGTCCTCCTCTTCAAGGCACTCTGATTGGTGCTGATTTTAGTTCCAAACTTCCTGTTAGCTACGTTGCTATTAATTCAATTACTTTTTGACTTGCAGTCCTTCGCACAATGCCTGGCGTACTGCAGTTAATTACAGTTTAACTGTACGCACATTTTAGTCTTATTTAATTTTTTTTATTAAAAATTTAATCTATACTCCTTTATAATTAAGTAGTTGTATAAACTTTCATGTATCGCAATATTATTTCTACTTAATATTTAATACTAAAATTATTTTTCATGTGCATTATTTGAAGAACAAATCCTTCTTCATAGTCACGAAGCCTTCTTCAACCTTCCCACGAACCTATAGTAATTTATCATGAGTCTGGTCTTTTTTGATCGATTCTCCAATCATCAGATCTGAGAAAAAAATTTAATTGAGAGGAAAATTTGAATTTCATAGTTTTCCTAAATAGGTAACGTTTCTTGTCGCACAAGTTCTGAAGAAAGCGTTTAATATATTTTAATGCTCAGCATATAAAGCAAAAAATTTTTTTATTACTATCATTTTATGTTCTTCTACGCTTACAAAAAAGGAGAGAAAAAAAACGATGTTTAATGCCATGAAGCTTTATTCTGCCAACCTTCAGTAATTTATCATATATTTGCTCTTCTTTTGATCGATTCTTCCATCATGAAGTCTGAAAAGGGAACTTACCTTATTTTTCCCTTTTTGCTACAGCTTGATTTTATAGCTTCATAGATTGGATTCGCGAGATGAGTAAAACTATCAAACATATAAGATACTAATGTAATATCTTAGCAAAAGAAGTCGTTATTCGTTGGACTATTGAAAGGGGAGATTTGCTGAAATTATTATATGTTTTATATTAATAGCTTTTTTTACATGTTAAGTGTAGCTGTCTATGAATTATGGTAAATAGAAATGAGAAGGAATTGAGAGAGTTGAAATGAGAAAAAATTCCCTCTTTCTCTTTCGTTAAAAAAAAGAAAAAAAAGAAAAATTGTAGACTCTATGAAGTTGTTTAAAAAGACGAACTGGATGAAATAAGAAAAATGGACTGAATTTGGAATAGACTGAGTGAAAGGAAATATTTTTTTAAGGGGAGTCGGTACCCTCTATACCGACAGTGTTAAAATGGCAAACTTCGTGTACCTTTTTCTGAAAAAACTATCAAACATAGAGCTTTGAAATTTTTTATGGTGATTATATGAACACTTATACATATATAGAGGTGAAAAGTTTTTCCATACACATTGTAATTTTAAAAAAAAATAAAAGCTGAGTACTACTGAAAAAATGTCATTTTGCAGTATGTTTTTAACAGCTACACATTTATTTTTATGAATAATTATAAAAAGTTCACCTCAGTATATGTATTAAGCCCTTAATAATAAGCTGTTGAAATTTTAAGAATTTATCTTTAGTAGTTTCTGAGAAAAAGGTACACGCAGCTAAAAAAAACACATTTTGAGAAAAAGCCAATTTAAAGTTAAAATTAATTATTACTAAAAAATTCTCGCACTACGTACAAACCTTTCACATTTTTTTCATTTGTACAATTGATTTATTTATTTTTAGTACATTTGTTTTTATGTATTTCCCAAATTTTATCTAAACAAGCTTAAATTGCATTATATCAAGTATGTTACACATTAAGTCGACAATGTTAAAATTTCAAGTTTTTCACTATGTATTGCAAATAATTCCTCATAAGACATAATCTATTATAGCAAATTCATGAATATGTATAATATAAGTTCAAGTACAAATTATTCTTTAAATTATTATTATTAATCTTTTATTTATTAATTACCGAGTAAGATAAACACATCAATTTCACGATTCATAATTTACAAAACATTTGTAAAAATACAGTGCTAAATATGCTCAATTATAAATAAATTCGCATTTAAGTTGCTTAATATCTTGAAAGTAAATTTTATATGTTACTTTAAAAATTCTGTATCAAAAAATTACAAATAATAAAAATATTGAATAAAAATTTGAATAATAAAAATTTGAAATCTTACTACATGTATCCGATAATGTTAAAATGTATAACTTCGTGTACCTTTTTCTGGAACTATCACACATAGAGCTTTGAAATTTTTTATGGTGATTATACGATCACTTATGCATAAACTGAGGTGAAAAGTTTAGAAAAATAACTACTTCTATTGACAAAAAATTATAAAATATTAAAAAAAACTAAATCGTAACACCTCAACAAAAAAGCTTGAAAAAAATTCACTCCAATAGCAAAACGAATTTAACAAAAAACCAAGCAAATCTGACAAAAAACAAAACAAACCTAATAAAAAAAACAAAGCTAATCTAATAAAAAAGAAAATAAATCTAATTAAAAACTATGAAATTGCCTGCAAAGATCAAGATAAGTTATTGCAATTCACGCGTGATGATCGGCTGAAAATCAAATGAAATATTAAAATAAGTATTGAGTATTGTCTATATTAATTGTAAAAGCTGTTGCATAAATATTTAGCTTATAGCTTTTACTGTAAAAATAAGAATTTCAACTTTTAGCTTGCTTAGATTATAAAATAATAAAAAGATTCTCGTAAACGTCAAAGCTTTGAACTTGTGTTTACGTTTTCATCTGTCAAATGTGGGCGTGGCACAGCTAGAGGAGCGTTTGTTTACATTTTGAAATTGAAATTTAACAGCTTTAAATTTCAGTAAATACATAAAATTATACATCATTGGAAAGCTCTTGAATAGGAGATTTTAAAAATGTAAAAATCCCAAAATCGATTTTTTGAAGGTTGGGTGGGTACTGAAAGATAGGTTGATTGGCTGAATGTAGAGTTTAATGGCACAAGATCCAAAAGAGGATATGCTACGCCAAACAGTAAGCTAATGCAGCTTAAAATGTAAAATGCATACCATACAATTTAAAAAAAAAACATGAAGGTAATAAAACAGTCAATAACGAGACGAATATATTTAAAAGTCTATAAAATACAAAAAGGTGTAGTTATATAAAATACACGAAATAGGTTAAACGGCGCATGGATAATAAATAAGAATGAATAAAATCAGATAAAATCAGCTATATATAATATAAAATACCAAAAACTCGCAGAAATGCTAGAAGGTTAGGATGATTGATTTCACCTAACAAATCCTTCATACATAAAATAGTACTATTAAGAAAGGTAATACGATATAGGTTAAAACAGGGACAAATAGTTAAAATGTGATGAAGAGTAAGTAAAATGTTACAAGTGTAGCATTTGAGAGGAGGCTCTGCAAAAAATGGATGATGATGGGTGAGTCAAGTGTGACCGATTCTGAGACGAGTAAGCTTTGCATCTGTAATACGTCGACGCAATGCAGGTAAAGGACTGAGATTAAATTGATATTATACAGTTTACTTGGAGATAGAAGATTCCAATGCTGCTGTCAAAGAGAAACTATAAACTACCGAATATGTAATTTAATATGGGAGAAACATGAAACATCAGAACAAAAGGATGCTGGAATTAAAAACAATCGAGAACGCACTTCGCTACTCAGACCCTGCCAATACTCAGATTTGAATTTTAGTGCATTTCACTATGATCTGACGACCAACTATAGTCTTTAGCTAAGCGTCATCATCTGAAAAATGGATCGATTATGTATGTTTTTAGTGCTCTCAAATTTAATGATGAAACAACTGGTATTTGCTGTTCTGGAGGGAGAGTGGAACAACCAGATTTAACGTCACCAGCCGAGCAATTATCAACGTCGGATCAGATCAAACAAGCCGATCGAAACATTTTTTATCGAATATACGGCGGTACAATTCGTGTTTCCAAATGACTCCATTTGGTGCTACACGTATCGTGAACGAGAATTACATGCCAACATTCAAAGAGCAAGGACAAATTTATCATCGTGCCGGATCACTTCTGCCATTGCTTGGAGCAGATCATAAATTTCTACAAATTTATTTCGTGGGTACACAGATGATCAAGTCAATCCACATTGTCAGTTAAACAATGACAATAAACGAAAAATTGTTGCAGCATTACAAAAAATTTTCGAACAACAAAATCAGTTAATTATGCTGCTTAGAACTGCCCTTGATAAAATGCCATCTGATAATTACAAAGCTGTTATTAGAGCTGACAAAACACCTGCAAACCACCACAAAGGAAAATACAATGCACCAATATTGGATGAGGTTGCTATTGTTATAATTATCGAAGAATTTACCTCCCGCGATATAATTCTTCATTGCAGAAATGGTGATGTTCAAAGAGTCTCAGAAACGTATCGATCGCATGATGCATTACAATATCCTATTTTATTTTGGGAAGGAGAGTATGGATACCATTTTAACATAAAATTGAGAAATCCCCAAACATGCGAGAAAACCAATAAGAAAGTAAGTGCAAATTATTATTATTCATATAGATTAATGATTCACCAAAACGCTGATAATCATATTTAGAAATGTCGACAATTAATACATTGTCGATATGTATGCAAAAATTTAAGCCAAACGGCTACTGTATATTAAATTAAATCAAACCAAATTACGTTCAGAAGAATACATTCATTCAAGGGATGCAATAATTAAGATTAAATAATTAAGATTAAATAACGTTAATCCAAATGTTGTGGGGATCGCGATTATACATTTACAGGGAGTCCAAGGCACGTAAGTGAATACTCACAGGATGTAATGACATACGTTCGCGCATATGGGCTCCCAGATTTATTTTATACATTTACATGCAATCCTACTTTGGTTGAAATTAAAGAGCTTTTGTTACCAGGTCAATCATCATCGGATAGTCATTATATTACAGCACTTTGTAAAAAAAAAAAAAAAAACTTTACTTGATTTTACTGTGAAGCGTCATGTTTTCTGAGAAGCACGGTGTTGGATGTATTCTATTGAATGGCAAAAAAGAGAATTGCCACATGCAGACCTTCTGATTTGGCTTATTGAAAAAATCCTACCATGCCAAATTGATCAGATCATATCAGCAGAAATACCTGATGTCGCCACTGATCCAGACTTATTTCAGGTCATCATCCAAAATATGTTTCATGGTTCGTGTGCACCACCATACATGTCTATTTGAAAATTCACAAACGATATCCTAGAGAATTAACTGCTGGGACTAACACTGTTTTTTTCAAAATTAAATAAAATTCTCATTTCAAATCACAATCGCAAATCTCATTTACACACTTAAATACAAATTTACAATTCAAACTGAAGTCGTTGCACGTCTACTTACACATCGGCATCTTATCTGAAAAATTCTATTTTTTATACAAAAAATATCGTTCTCAATCAACAAATCCATAACGTAAATTTTAAATATGAGCTACACTTCCTGCACAATGTGATACATACACAAATTTCATTTAACTTAGGCTGTTTTTGTATTAATAGCCTGTTGGGTAAGCGAAAATATTATATTATGATTATGAATGCATTAAATTTTTTAAATAGTGTACCTTTAATTTTAAATGCTATTTTTAAAATTGTTTAATACGCAACAGATATTGAACTATGGTATTGATGGCCAAAAACTATTATTTCATAGACAAATCTTTCAATGAAAAGCATCCAAATTAAATAATAGAACATTTATGTACACGTCATGCTTAGACAAATATTCTACTATTTTACTTACATTCTCTGCTATTTTATTTACATTTATTACACATTTCATGCTTGGACATTTTGTTTATATTCAATTTTTGTTCCTAGTGTAATTTACTTTCACGATATCTAGAACTTTTCAAAACATAAGATTAGTTTTGTAGCGTAATCGATTTCCTGCACTATCCATCACGTGTGACTAATGGTGCATTTCATTTCCCTTCGGAATATAGAGTTTGTACTTGTGATAAATGAATACGCTAAGCCATATGCATTTCATTTAATTTTGCAACAATACAAACGAAAATAACTAAGAAGCTAAGGTTGCAATTAAGTTAGGTATTATTTAGAATAAATGAATAGAAAATGTTCTATTGTTTTGATGTTAATCTAACCATAGCCAAAACACGGTTTCTAAAAATGCAAATTTTGATCGTCTAGTCCCCTAAAAATACGCAAGTGAAGGGTTCTCTAGTTAAATTACGTTTCGATTTAAAAATAGAAACACTTAATTTCTAAACACATTAAGCACATTTTTATGTGGTGAGCTAATCATCTAGTGTAGTGGTGTGGTGTGTTTCTCAACTAGTTTGAATTTCATTTTAAGTTCTATTTACAAAGCATAAAGGATCAATAATTGAATAAAAATGATCCAGTAAATTGTCTTCATAAATATACATGCAGAATGCAAACATTAATGATTAGAATTCTATTTTTATTTCGATATTTAACAACAAATATAAAAAGTCTTCTAGTTAAATCACTTTTTAAAAACAAATTTGAAAAACAAACAAACTTGAAGGTATTATTATTATACATCTGAAATTTATAGCCTTTAAACTTGATTTTTTTAAAAAATTTTCTAAATGTATTCTCACTCTAAGCTCTACGAATAGACTCATTCATTCACAACAGTAAATTAATTGATAACTAACAAGTTTTGGACCAGGGATTAATAAAGTGAATTTATTATACATTTACTTCGAATATTGCTTTAATTATTAATAAAATATTATTTGATACACATCTGATGTAAGGTAAATAAATTTATTACTCAATTAAATATAACATAGTTATGTATTTTATCTTGGTTAGTGAAATAGAGCATTTTTAGCTAGATAGTATTTTCATTCAAGATGACTAGAATATTTTATCTTTTTAACAAAGTAAACAAAATAAATTTTTTTATAAATAAAAGATAAAAGATACCAAAAAATGAAAAAAAAGTAAGAACTAATACTAGTTTATATTTGATAACGTAAAAACTCTATTTACTTAAAAAATTAATTTTTGTATATAAATTTTTGAACCAAATGAAGTTTTTATATTTTCACGCTGGTTTATTTCAACAAAGAATATATATTTTTATTTACATAATTATGAAATAAATGCTGATTATAAAGAATTAAAATAAGTATTATACAAAAAATATCAAATTAAAATGAAATAAGCTACCTTGAAAAGTGAAATAAATGCAATAAGTTAAGGTGAAATAATTGTATAGTGTAAGGTTCTTAATACTTCATAAGTTCTGAGATATCATAAACTTTATTTGTTTTATAGTAATTTGCATAAACTATTCAGAGCTGCAAAATTTTTACAGTTTGAGGGGAAGTTTATCCCTGTGGTAAGGAAATATCAAATTCAATTATAACTGCAACCAGATTTTTTAAAAATTTCTTTTGCTACGGAAGCCTTACCAATATCTGACATTTCATTCATGTGTTTTATTCCATTATATATAATAGCAGTTAATAGCATTTTAGTTAAAATTTATAGAATCAAGAAAGAAATATGAAGCATAAATTGTTGCTATTGCTTCAAACAAATTTTTTTCTTTTCTTAGAACTCAACTGATACATTTTTAACGTGAAATTCACAACGAAAAAGAATATAACTTCAATCATATGAAGTCAAAGAAATTTATAGTTAGTGTTCAACGGATACGTTTTGACTATCATCCGAAGTATCAGTACAAAAAATATCAGTTAGTACCAGCAGAATTAAAACGAAAAAAACAATAATGTAATGCAATTACAAGATTTCTGAAGAAGCTTATACAATTTTTATTGAGCTCGTATACAAGACAAAACATTTTATTATATTTTCATGACTTTACTTCCGGTAGAGAACGATGTCATAAGTGGAAACACTTTACTTCTGACAAATCGCAACATTAAGCAAGATAAATAGAATCATCATCCTTTTAGCCTAAACACCATTTCTCACTTACACTATATTGGATCGATTCCTGCTTCAATTTGAGTGGTCCACATTTTATTGTTAACAAGAAAAAAAAGTCATTCAGTTTTTTTGCAAATATGTATAGCAGATGCATCAGAAAAATCAATCTGCCTGGTTATCTATCTATCTATCTAATTAAGCAAGCATGCTTGATATATCCTTGAACAAAAAGTAAATTAATAAATATACTTTTCTCCCTATTCAAAAAATCCTGTATCTCTATAAAATATAAAAGCATAATGGCCAAAACTATTTTTTCTTGTTGTCAGTGCATTTATATTGGCCAGAAAATCACATTATAGTACGTCTATTCACATGTAGGTTCTAAGCTGTTTGGTTATTATAAGCAGAAACGTAATGAAAATCATAAATATATTGTTTAACTGAAAAATATCTTAGTTCAACTCAGTCTTTCGGAGGAGTTTAAAACCTATTAATATAGCAGCTACATTAATACATTACAGGTCCCTGGTTCGATCCTCGGGCCGGGCAAGGTTGACTCAGCCTTTCATCCCTTCAGTGGGTCAATAAATGAGTACCAAGCATGCTTGGGAACTAAACACTGCTGGTTCCACGTTCAGTTGACCATCTGACCAGAACATCTGCTCCTGCACCCCAGAGCCCAAGGTCAAGAAAACTGAGATGGGCCTTGGCCCTCTATGGGCTGTCGCTCAGCTGAGTTTAGTTTAGTTTAGTTTTATTAATACATTAGGTACCTATTTCCACAATACCCCTTACCATCTCAATACCGTAGAAATGTTGTCAATAATGGAATGACGATTTTACAGTCACCCTAAATTTAGTATCAGTATTTATTTATCCCTAATTTAAAGGTAATTGCCTAGAATAATTATTAATCATCCTGCTTTATTACTCTATGTTCTTATTAAGTTTTTAGTTTTGATTATTATTTTAAAACAAAGACTTAAAATTAAACACGGTGTTTCTTTGTAATAAAGTAGTTCTTAAACATTACCTTATCACGCAATATTTTATGGTATACAAATTTAAATTGCTATCGAGAGGTATTAACCGTTTTTCTATCAAACAGTAAATAAATTATGTTTGCAAAATCTTGTTTAGTCAGTTCTATCTTAAAAGGAAATTTCAGTAGATGACTCTATTTCAAAATGTCAGACAACTAACTTAAAACTAAATATTTTATGCCTGCAATAAATAATTTCGGTCCATTTTTTTTGAAAAATATATTTAAATTGTTTCACCATTAAATCATAACTCCCTTAAACGCTATCATAATGCTTAAGAAAGCAGTTAAAATAAAGAATGAAACGAAGTGTTATACTAAATATTGCTTAAAATATGATAGAGCATTACGAAACTATTAACCATAATATATTGCAAACAGGTGTGTTTAATGGATAATGCCTGCAATGAAGCTCTATGTAAGCCCTAAACTTTAAAATTGTTACTAATTCTCAGTAGAAATAAGCGCCAAAGCATTTTTTTTCTTTTTATTTACGGCAAGAAGAATGTAAGCCGAATAAGTAAATGAATACTGATTTTTTAACTCCTTTTGCTAGCACTTTGAAGCAAGTTTCAGATATTGTTGTGAAAATAATAATAAAAAATATAACAGAATTAAAGTAATATTTAATTTCAAAAACGCCAAGTGAAGAAATGCTGAGGGTAATAACATGTAAATAAAAGCAAAAGAATGTATTCTAATTCAGTTGAATTAAACGAAATTGAATGTGAGTTTAATGGCACTTATTCCAAAAAAACAAGCTGCACCAAATAAGCAGATTTAAGACAGATCAAGATGTGATGCAGTAAACATTTCCATTTATCCTCATTAAATTAATAAAACGATACAATGTGTAATAGATAATTTCAAAATTTTACAAAATCGGATAAATTTAAAAAAAAAAATATTTTTATGCATAATTTCAAATTCGATTAAGCCCTAGAAGAACAGAAATGGTTTGTTGATGAGTTTCATCAAACAACTCCTGCATATTGAATTGAAAAAAATAGATTTAATGAATTTAAATCCAACATATTTCATATTTATAAAATTTAGCTTTTCAAAAAAAGTCAGAAAATGTCTATTAAAACGTGAGAAAATGATCAAAATATGATTTATCAAAGTAGAACGTTGAAAACATTGCATCGGGGAGGATGTTTTAGAACAGCAAATGAAGATGAGTCAGTCCGAAGTTGAGTTAAAAAAAGAAGGAAACAGGATTTGTTCTCTTTGCTTTGATTTTTAACAGGCGATGATTTTTTGCCTTGCGCACATCCATTTTCGTGCCCATCCAAGGTAATTAACAAATTATACGCGCTTCAGTATCGCAGTAAGAACGTGCCATAAGATATCACTTTATTTATGCTTTTGTTTTCATATTTTGTTATCTGGCAAGCTTATTACGAAAATGTTTTAAATCTTTCTTGAAAGATTCCGGTACACGCAAGTTCATTTCAATTCGCTCCTTACTATATAAGTTTTCTTTCGTATTTTGTTCTGTAATTTGTTTGCATTTTATTTTATGTTTTTTGTTTGATATGTTTTATTTCGTATATATTTTTTACTTAATGTGTTCTATTTTCGTTTAAATTTTTTTGAATGCTCCTCACACTTATTGAATTGATACATTTTGCTTTGGCAATATTGATGCAATATTAGAAAGCATTCCTTTTTGCTGATATAATCGTGTGAGCTGATGAAGAGATTATATATTTTCTTTATTTCATTTTTAGGATTTTTATTTTTTTCAGAATAATAAATAATAAAAAATAATTAATAAATAAAAATTTTTTTTTAAATACTTTTAAAAAATAATTTTAATAATATTTCTTCTCTCGTTATTATTTTTATTATTTTAAATATTTTCTCAATTTTTTAAATTCTTTTCAATTTTTCTACTGACTCAAAAAGAATAGAAAATAGAATTGAAAT
Source organism: Parasteatoda tepidariorum (assembly GCF_982258835.1). Classification (NCBI taxonomy): domain Eukaryota; kingdom Metazoa; phylum Arthropoda; class Arachnida; order Araneae; family Theridiidae; genus Parasteatoda; species Parasteatoda tepidariorum. Next base: position 68,768,217 of record NC_141760.1, on the reverse strand, counting down.
CCTTTCTTTTCAAAGAGTCTAGGAATAAAAATAATAAATATAGTAAGCTATTCTCCTAATAAAATATATTATATCCAACAGATACAAAAATAATCGGAAATCTCTGGTCTTTGACTCAGTTGATGTTTGTTATCAAAAAAGAATGTAAGAAGGAATGGACGTAATTTAATCTTTTCCATCATTTTTAGGAGGAATCGCTTGAAGCTAACGGTGAGCATAAATTTATCCTTTTTTTGGGATTGATTTTCTTTTGGTAAATAAATACTTGATAAAAATAAAATCCCACTAAATTAATTATGATTTGTCCTCATGATATAAATTCATACATGCCTTTAATTTGGTTATAAAAATTATAAGAAAATTATCAAGGCTTACTTTATACATAAATGCAGAGGTTTTTTTATTTCATTTAATTTCATTTCGGTCATTGAATGAACAACTAATATCAAGGGGAATCGAAAAGATCTTTAAGGCTGTATCAAAGCTCAGCACCCTACTCTCCTAATTTTGAACCTTACCCAGAAGACAAGAAGTTGCTGAATCAAGCATTTGGACAAACTGGCCCTTGCTCAGAGCTTATTGATTGAAACTCAACCGGATTTTTGTTACTTTGAGAGCGAGAGTTGAAAAAATTTCTCCCGGTTAGCCCAATGGAAATAGCTGTTTTCCTCTAAAAGTATTTCCGGTTTATACTTGCCAGGAGCAGAGTTTGAGCTGACAAGCCATAGCGCATAAAAATGTGTCACCTTATTGGAAGTTGAGTGAACTATACCAGTCATGGAGAAAACGTAAACTGTATGGCAAAGGAGTCTGAATTGATTATAATTCCTCAAAAATAAACGACATTGCGAACTCAGGAGAATTAAACTTAAGAAGAGTCGTATCAAAACATTAAGTGTGAGAAATTTTTTTTTTATTTCAATTAATTAAATAAATAATACACACATGTTTCTGAATTTAAAATCTATCTCAATATAAAATCTTAACTTACATTAACTTTCTCGTATCTAAAATTGAGTTGAAGGGTTCAAATAACTGCGTTAGAGTTTAGAAAAAGACGTTTTACAAAAATGCTTTTTACCTCGCTTCTAGTTCCTACAATTTGAGCCACCACGATAACTTTCTGTAGTTTGTAAATATTAATTTATTTTAATGTACTTCATTTGTACCAAACAGAAAGAAAGGCTTTTTATACAAAAGAATGGTAATAATAATGAACGGAAAAAAAGAAATTTCGAAAAAAGCTGAAAATTTTCGAAAACGTATAAACTTCTTTAAAAATATAGAAACGATTCCAAAACCTTAAAGTCGAAGGTACTTTTTTCTCAATAAGACTTCTTTACAAACACTTCATTGTTGTCTACACTTTTATCCAACTTTCTCCCGTTTCTTTATTCAGCTTACCTGAGAAATGGATTGTATTCCGGGAACTGAATCGCGGGTGTGATGTCTGATTCCGAAATTTCAATCCCCTGAGAATTTCGAATGTATTTTTTCCTCTCTTAAAAGGAAAAAATAGATCTCTTAAGAAGGCTTTTATTAGAAGGAAAAAACCATTCCCTCAATAGGAGACCCAATTCTTATTTTCGCAAATATGCCAAAGAGAACGATTAAAAGGCTTCCAGTGGATGGCTGCTTTGAGATATATTGATTTTTTAAATCAATACAGAACGTTTAATACTTGTTTTCTTAAAAGGATTTGAACATAAGCTGGCATATAAGTTATTCTGATTGTCACATACCAATCACGTAGATTTCGCATTGTTTAATTCTGACATAAAAATATTTCTAATAATAATAATCATGCACAAAAATACTTTTTTTTCAACAAAAATTTGGAAATAACTACATTATGTTAAATTTAAAACATGTATTCCAGAATTTAATCGAAATGTAAACTAAGCAGATGTTTGTAGTTTTTTAAAAAGGGCTTAGAGTAAGATGAAAAAGTTTGAAGTATCATTGATCATTTGTTTAATAAATATGACTTAAATGTCCTGATAATAGAGTTGTATTGACTTCAGCAACGAAAAATGATATTTTCTAAATTATAAGCAATATTTTTTATATTTAGCAACAAGAAGTGATATTTTTTAATCGATGCACTTGAAATCTAAAATCCTTTGTACGCAAAATACAAAACGTATTTATCACAAAACCAAGACCCCCAGGTTTAGGCATTATCTTTTTTTAAATAATACTCGACAAACTCAACATCCTATTCAGACACTGGTATTTTTCACGTAATATTTAAAGTTGTGTATGTTAACTTTTTTCATACCTGCCATCTAAATAATATTAACGATTTAAATGATCTGCTTGGTGTTTTAACGGAGCTACTTATTTTTAGTAAATTAATCAAGAGAGTCATTGGAGGTTCATCTCAACCATTAGGACTACTCCATCAATATTTTTAATGGGGCAAATAGTCGTTACATTTGAGCAAGAACTAAGTAGATTCTCACATATTATATTAATTTGTTAACAATAGGAGGAAAATGTCGAAACTGAGGCCATATCAAATTACATACAGAATTTAATATTACGAACAAAAATTGTCATATATATATATATATATATATATATATATATATATATATATATATATATATATATATATATATATATATATATATATATATATATAAAATTTCATTTAAGTGTAGTAAATTTGCAATATTTATTTTAAAACGTACTGTTGTAATAAACACTCTAAATACAATAAATTGGTAATCAGTGGTAAGTAGAATTACGATACTAATTATAGTTACTAATTACGACGAAAACCTATGTACTAAAAAGTAAAATTAATGGATAAAATGTACTTATTTGCTAAGGGAAAACTTAAAAAACGTTTTCTGATTATTGGGTAATTGGGGTAATTTTAAAAGGTACCAAATCCACTCATATAGGTACAGCATATTACATTAGTATATTTGGTACCCATTTAAAGTGCGTCAATACTGTGCACTTTTAATATACAGTGATACACGAAAGTCAGCATACACTTGCAAATTTTCCCATTTTTTGAAATAAAATGCAAATAAATTTCTTTTTCTCATTCGTATAGCTACCAGTATGCATGTGAATCATCATGTGTCTAATAGACATCAAACATTTTAAGATTATCATAATCATTTTCAGATTAAGTTAAAAATATGAGTTTTTTCAAACTCACAAAAGTGAGCATACAGTTGGATTTAAATAGATTTTTGCAGGTATTTGGCCATCTTTTTATTCTCTTAATATATTTGTAAGAATTGTGCCTTGTTTTACATAAGCTTTAGAGGAGATTTTTGAATGAAATTTAATTCATTAATTCTAAAATGGCAACTAAAAGAACTAAAACATCATTAGAAATCAGAGAACTGGTTATTCAATTGAAAAATGAGGCAAACTCACTCAATCAAATAAGTCAAATTATTGGTAGAAGTAGAGCTACAGTGCAAAGAATAATAAAGAACTATAATTTGACTAAAACTACGGAAAACTTGCCTCGTAATGGTAGACCACCAAAATTGAACGGTAGAGATAAAAGAGAAATCATTCGAACAATTCGTAATAATCCGAAAACTACTGCAGTAGACATAGCCAAACATCTTGAAAAGGCTAAAGAAACTGACGTAAATCCAGAATGTGTTAGAAGAGCCTTGAGAGAAGAAGGATATAATAGCAGAATTCCTCGTAAAAAACCTCTCATTAATAAAGTCAATACAGACAAAAGATTAGCATTTGCGCATCTTCATGAAAACGATAATTTCGATTACTGGAGCAAAGTTATTTTTACAGACGAATCTAAATTTAACATTTTTGGCTGGAATGGTAAGCAAAAAGTTTGGCGACAACCCGGAACAGAGTTAGAATTGAAGAATCTGATTCCTACAGTAAAACATGGCGGAGGTTCAGTGATGGCTTGGGGCTGTTTTTCATCTTCAGGTGTTGGCAATTTAGTCTTTATAAAAACCACTATGGATCGTTTTGTCTATTTGAATATATTGAAAAACAATTTGAAGCAATCAGTGAGAAAATTAGGCATAGAAAATGACTGGATATTCCAACAAGATCAGGATCCAAAGCACACAGCTGGTGTTGTCAAGGAATGGCTGTTGTACGACACTCCAAGACAACTGCACTCCCCTCCTCAAAGCCCCGACCTGAATCCTATCGCAAATTTATGGGATGAACTGGACAGAAGTATGAGAAAAAGGCAAATTAAAAGCAAAGACGATCTTAAAAAGGCATTGCTTGAAGAATGGCAAAAATCCCCCGCACTGTAACCGAAGGACTGGTCTATTCAATGCCTAATCGTATGAGAGCTGCTTTAAATTCAAAAGGTGGACCAACTAAATATTAAAATATGGAAATTTCAAACGTTGAATTTCCTGTATGTTCACTTTCGTGACTTGCGAAATGACTGATTCTCCAATATTTTATATTATTTTATGTCTAATGATAAAAAAAACTGCTGATTTTGCTCATCAATTCCTTATTTCTAATCAATTTAAGCTAAATTGAATTTAATTCTTAGGTAAATATTTGAAATAAATAAGTTTCTGTTAATTTTAAAAGGTGTATGCTGACTTTCGTGTATCACTGTACAACTGTGGTAATAGGTTTTTTTAGGATCCCTCGTAAGACATAAGTACCAGGAACAGTGCTTGATTGTCGCCAGATCTGATTATCCTGTTTGATTGAATGTAGGATTTAGAGACACGGGGTTGATGAAAGGACATGCTGCACCAATCACACGGTTTATAATAGATTAAAAGGCAAAAGCAAAGCATATGTATAAAATCAGGTATAATATCGAAAACTCTTTAACGCTGTAAAAGGTATATGCATTCAAAATGGATAAATCTTAATGGTAAATATACTAAAATGGTAAGAAGTATGAAGCATTTATCTAAAACTTTAAATTCCAATATCGCATTAAATCGCTAAGAATGATAATTTTTATCTAATAAGTCTTTTAAACAAAAAATCGTACTTCCTAAAAAGGTAAGGCGATGTTTTTTAAAACATGGGCAAGTGATTGAAATATGATGAATTGAAAGTAAAACGTTACAAGTATCATGAATTGACCTTGAGTAACAGCATTATGCCAAATGATACAGTTTATCCTTATTTTAATAGGAAGGATAGCTGAAAACTTGTTTTGATTAACCTAATTGTTAAAACTTTATTGATTGAGTAGTCATGTGTCTTTCAGTTTAGTTCACGATTCCGTAGTGTTTTTAGTGCTGACTTTTTAATTCGTCATCTTTAACTTTGTTTTAAGAACAATTATTCATCATAAAAACACGAATATTCAAAGCTGAATAAAAGAAATAAATATTAAATACTATAAAATAGTTCAATTATAAAGACACATAGCGAATTAATATATTTGAAAAAATTAAACATTGAAGGATGCTATGATGACATAGAGTCATTCAAAAAACACTTTTTTTATACCGAACAATGAGACTTTCTGTTAATTAATATTTTCAAACTCCTACAAAATTCACTTTTGCGAAATATTGTCCATTATTCCGCAGAACTTAAGTTAACACTTTATAATTTCTTTTTTGATTTCACTTCACTTGCAACATTTATTTACTTATTTATTTTTGAAAATAATGCAAAATTTACTTTGCATATAAGTCATCAACACGTTTGTAAGTAAAAGAAAGAGCATGGAATATGCAATTCATAGAGCAAAAGCTAGCACTAAATAAATGGAGAAATAATTTAGATTTCATGATAAAAGACATTAAATGATAAAAAGAGTTAAATTTTGATAGATAACCTTGATAGTTAGACTGGCAGAGAGGATGAGAAACAAAGAGGCTAACTTAATTCTTTAGCTGAGATTTTTTCCATCGGCATAAAGGTATTCTTCCATGATTGATGATACATCTCTGTACTTTGACACTTCCATTAAATGCGCCAAGAAACTAGAGGAATTGCGTGAAATTGGTTAAAATAAAAAAGTTTATAGGTGAGGAAAACGTAAAATTATTAAAAAAAAGGACTATTGGTTAATTACCTGTTTATACTTTCAATAGAAAAACAATCTCAATATTTTGCCTTTGTTTGAGAAGTAATTTAATTGAAAAATATATGGATAATTTAAACTATATGTTGCTAATCTTTAATTTTATAAACATCTTCAAAATAGCGAAACGCGTGTTCTTAAAAGCTCAATTCAATGTGAATAATCAATCAGATATATCTAAAAAAACTTCTTTTTAGAATGCTGAATTTTTTATTGGGCAAAAATTATCTCCTTCGAATTACATGATCTTTTATTGAATCGAATGATAACGCAACAAATAAGTAAATTAATAAAATAAACAAAAAGAAAGTTTTTACCGATGCATAAAATAAAAATGAAGATGCATAAAGTTAAATTTAGGACTAAATAGCTTAAGTATCGTGTGAATATAGTAAGCATTTGATAAACCATTGGTGATTTTTTTTCTCTCTGGCAAGACTTTTTACAGATAACCAATTAAATTTGATCCGTAAAGAGATTCAACGTGATTTTAAACCCAACCCTTACATATCTAACTTTAAAACGCCATGCAGAACAGTGTGTGACTAGTTGCAAGTACCCGATTGCAGGCTAAGGTGATGATTAAGTTTAAAACATGATTGAATTTAAACCCTACCCTTACATATCTAACGTTAAAACGCCATGCACAACAGTGTGTGACTAGTTGCAAGTACCCGATTACAGGCCAAGGTGATGATTGAGTTTAAAGCATGATTGAATTTAAACCCAACCCTTACATATCTAACGTTAAAACGCCATGCACAACAGTGTGTGACTAGTTGCAAGTACCCGATTGCCGGCCAAGGTGATGATTGAGTTTAAAACATGATTGAATTTAAACCCAACCCTTACATATCTAACGTTAAAACGCCATGCACAACAGTGTGTGACTAGTTGCAAGTACCCGATTGCCGGCCAAGGTGATGATTGAGTTTAAAACATGATTGAATTTAAACCCAACCCTTACATATCTAACGTTAAAACGCCATGCACAACAGTGTGTGACTAGTTGCAAGTACCCGATTGCCGGCCAAGGTGATGATTGAGTTTAAAACATGATTGAATTTAAACCCAACCCTTACATATCTAACGTTAAAACGCCATGCACAACAGTGTGTGACTAGTTGCAAGTACCCGATTGCCGGCCAAGGTGATGATTGAGTTTAAAACATGATTGAATTTAAACCCAACCCTTACATACCTAACGTTAAAACGCCATGCACAACAGTGTGTGACTAGTTGCAAGTACCCGATTGCCGGCCAAGGTGATGATTGAGTTTAAAACATGATTGAATTTAAACCCAACCCTTACATATCTAACGTTAAAACGCCATGCACAACAGTGTGTGACTAGTTGCAAGTACCCGATTGCCGGCCAAGGTGATGACTGAGTTTAAAACACCACGAATTCAACTGCAAGGATTGTAACAATAAGTTCTATATCGAGCATAAGCTACCTTTACCCTCTCCAAAGAAGCTGGTACTCAACGATTTGATGTTAGATGGGTTTCACACCACAACCAGGGATAGAACCCCGGACCTTCTCAGTGTCATAACAATACCTTAAAAATGTAACATCGAAGTTCTTTTTACAAAATTGGAAACAATTAAAGCTTTCAACCAGGGATAAAACTATCCTTTAAAAATTTAAAAAAGCGGTGATAAAAAATCTAAAACTACAACAGAACTACTAAAAACAAAACGTAAACATTTAATTTGATAAGCTTTCAATTCAATATTAAAAATACTAAAACTGCGATTTTGTTTCTAGGTGTTCACTAAAAAAGCTGAGCGTAGTGGTTGAATATATAAAATTAAATTTTATTTTTGAACTCTTGCTACCAGTTTTAGATATTTTTAAGGACACAGCGAGTCCTGAACAACACATTTAAACATCATTAGCTTTACCTTTAATATACTCGTAGTAGTATTTTCTTAAGTTTAATGATAATTTTAAAAAAAAAAAAGCATGTTTCTTAGGAAGATTGCTATTTTCATTTACATTTAATGGTCTTTTAATAACGCGATGACCACAGAACATTATAATGCAATCATATAACAATATGTGATTTTTAACAATACAATGTGATCATGTGGTTCAAATATTTTCTTGTAAGAAACAGTGCAATTTTATATGTTTATCAAGGGTCATAAATTATCATTAAAGCATCGGAAAAATTACTTTACCCTTTATGCTACATTTTTATAACATTTTTTAAGCATAAAAGTTCCTATTCAATCCCAGAATGTCGCAGTTAAAAACAGAGTTTAGTTCGTTAATTTCAAAGTAACACTACAAAAAAGCTAATTAAAGCAAATTAAAGAAATATCAGCGAAAAAATGAATGAAACTTGTCATTGTATTGGATTACTTTTATGCTTAAAAAATTATTATCTGCCAATATTTCTGAATTTTTTTCATTTTTCATTCGAATTTTTCAGTTAACTATGACACATTTTTATCTTCAAGAAAAAAAAACCGTGTCGTAGTAATACGAGAAAATTAAAATAATTAATTACTATCACCCGATGAATAATTAATGAAATTATGATTTTATTATACCTTAGAAACATCATAATGATATCATTAAAATGTATAAGCTGCAAAAGGAAGTTAATATCTCTTAAAACACAAGAATTATGGAGGAAAAATCATTATTTATTTCAGTCGCAATTTGCTTCGCAATAATTGCATAAAATTATTATATCGCAGGATATGTGTCATTAATAAAATTCCTCATTATGTTTAATTAAATGTCTAGACACAATATTGTTAGTAAATTTGAGTAGTTGTATTTGTCGTTAAAAAGAAGATAAATGAAAGAAAACATGATAATTTTAGACTTGCTATCCAGAAAATTGTAGTTTAATGTTGTTTCAGTTAACATAAGTTATTCATTGACTTAGCATTTAAATTCCCATTTAAAATGTTTAGAGTTTTCTTTTAAGAGATTCAACACATTTTAGAACATTTAATTTTTGAAATAAAACAAATCAAGATAGTTAAACATTTGACAAAGTATTACTAGAATTAATATTCAACAACCACACTGCAGTATTATATGTTTATTTTTCATTTCAATAAACTTCAAGATTAAAGACAGCATTACAAGAAGAATGCAAAGTAAATTTAAGCGAGGAATTTGTAAAATTTAAGGAATATTGCTAAACCATTTTTAATCAAATAAATGCTTGATAGTAATTTTTTTTATAAATATTAACATATACTTAAGTTAATTTGAAATATATTTGCTTTACGCGATTTTTATCATTTAGAAAAAAAAGTATTTTAATTTTGAGAATTGAGTTGAGTTTAACGTAGAGTTTATTGGCGCAAGATCCAAAAGATGATATGCTGCACCAAACAGTACGCTAATGCAGCTTAAAATGTAAAATGCATCTTACAATTTTATTTTTATAAAATACATGACGGCAATAAAACCGTTAATATCGAGACGAATATATTTAAAAGTCAATAAAATCTGATAAAAGCCTAATTACATAAAATACTCGATATAGATAAAATTTTACATCTGTAATAATTAAAAGCGAAATAAATCAGATAAACAGTTAGCTCGCAGAAATGAGAAAATGCTAGGATGAAGAATTTCACTCAACATATCCTTCATACATAAAATAGCGCTATTAAAAGAGGTAAAAAGGTAACACGATGTCGGTAAAAGCAGTACCAGATGGTTAAAATGTGATGTAGCGTAAGTTAAACGTTACAAGTGTCGCATTTTGGAGGTGGTTCTCCAAACAACAAATGAAGATGGGTAAGCTGAGTGTGACCGATTCTGAGACGCTTTACATCTTTATTTAAATCTTAAGAAATGATACAATAATTTGCCAGAGATTCAGAGTCCTGTGGAGCATTGGTCCTCATCGCCTATGCCGTGGACCGGTACCGTGGACCAAGGATCATCAACGGGCCGCCCAAGGAACATTAAATTATGTCAATTTTATTTATTCCGGTGTATTTCTCTCGGGTTTGTTGGACTTTCTATGGATGAAAGGTTAACTGGGTGTCGAGATGATACTTAATCAGAGAAAATTTTAAAACTAGGATCCACCACCTAAAGCTGCACCCATATCACGCATGAGACTATATTTTGTTTTTAAAGCATGTTTAAATGCAATTAAATTAAAATTTAATTAATCAAAACAGTCAACGTCCCCCTTCTAGCGACCCCCCCCCTCCTGCGGTAGAATGAAATCAAACGCTGATCGGTCTGCGGCGATAAAAAAGGTTGGGAAGTACGGCTGTGGTGCAACTATTATATGTTGTATTGATGGCAAGTTTTTAGCCCCTCATTTGTAGCTAATACGGCCTTGTTTTTTTTTCACTGCATATTCATGTCGTAAAAATCTATAATTCATATAAAAAACGAGATTTAACCCTTTCTGTCATTTTTGCTGTGTTTACTTTTACACTTGAACTTTGATGTTACTTCCTTACATATTTATGTTAACTGAAAATGTTTCAAGCAATGTTTTTTAATAAAAACTGTAATTTATTTACTGTTTAAAAAAATGAGTCATCAAATGCTGTGTGATATGGTTATATCACTGGTATTATTTTAAATTACAAAAAAAAGGGTGAAAATAAAAAAAGTATTAAAAAATATTTTTTTAAACTGTTCTTAAATAGCCTTTTATTCAAAAAAACTATTTAACAGCAGTTAGCTAAATTTTGAATAGATATTTGGAAATCGAAATTGTAGGTGAAGTTTCATTCCCAACTAAGCAAAATGATTTGGTTTAAATTTTTTGCGAACTAAATTTATGTTAGTACAATAAAACAGTTTAGAATCTTTAAATGAATGCCATTTAATTTTGATACATCAATCTTATTATTGCCAAAGAGATTGAAGTAGAAATATTCCTCTCCTTTCTATTAGGCGAGTGTCGGGTACCCCCGCCCACTGTCAATTTCATATATATAGAATATTTTTGCAAGTCAATGGGCCATCGGACATTAATTGTTATATTAAAAGAAGAGTTGTTGAGTTGTAAGAGTTGCCAATAGTTTTGAAAATATGTTGAATACAGTAGTCATGAAATTAAGAAAAATTCGTTGAATGTTTCGATTAAACTTCATTTTAATACTAAAAAAATAATTTTTTCTATACATACAGCATTAAAGTATGTAGTCTTAAGTTTAATTTTCACAAAGAAAGAAGTTTATATGTGAAGAATTGTTCCAGTAATTGCAAATTTACAAAAAAATTGGATTTCGGATAGCCCCGCTCACATGAATGTCGGGTATCACCGCCCAATTTTATTTCGTCGATAAATGTATGGTTGCAAAGATTACTATTTTATTGCTTCAAATTTGAATGTTATATGCATTTTTAACAACAAATATTGCTGTTATTAAATGATTGTTATTAAATGATAGATTTCGCTAAAAGTATATAAATATGTAATAAATAAAATAATTTTGTGATAAAAATGATAAATGTGGTTTATCTATTGTCAATACATTGGTAATTTTCATTTACACCTTAAAAGACGGTCAAAAAACATAACTTTTGTAACTGGGTGGGGCTACGCGATACAATTTAAAAAGAGCTGAAAGGCATGTTTTTTTTTAATTTCTATTTTTTTAAGTTAATCTTTTCTTTTTTTGGTTTATTCTTTTTGCATTATTTAATTAGATGATAAGACAATAGAAACATACAAAAGTATTGATTATTACTCAATATTATACAGAAATATAAGCAATACTCCTTAAGTGGGCGGGGCTACCCGTCTCTCCCCTAATTGTTGGGTTTGGTGAGAAAAGCGAGTAAGAGCAGGACCCTTTATTTATTTATTATTTATTGCATTAAAATGTTACCGTAAAGTTTTGGCTACTTCAGGGGGATTTTATATAGAGTTTAAGAATGGAAAAAATGAAAAAGTATCCTGTTCTTCAAATAAAATACACCATTTATAAATATTTTAGTTTTCACATAGAAACAAGGCAGGACAAAAATTTTACGTAATTCTCAAAGGAAGAGACTTGAGTCTGAAAACAAGCAACTTAAACAATTCTTTTTATCTGCTAAAAACTGGAAGTTAAACATTTGACTTTATGGATAACAAATCAAATATTTTTTTAAAGGGAAAAATTCTCTTTTGACAGTTTCTTAGTAAATATGACACTAGTGTTTAGAAATAAGAAAAATAGGCCGAATGTATTAAACTTTTAAACCTATGTGAAAGTTACACTTCTCAAAGCATTTTTTTTTCTATTTTAAAAGAAAAGAATAACGTCCCTCTTAAATGAGTTTTGAAGAAAATTGAAGAAATATTAATGTTATAATATATTACAGAAAATATTTTCTTGAAGGTAAGTTTTTAAATTCCTTTAATTAATTTTCTTTATAGTTCGGATGCTAAATTAGTAATTTAAGATTATGCATACCTAAAAAAAATTTTTAAAAAATTTTTTTTTGCGATCAGAGAAAAAAATATTCTTAAAAAAAGTTTGAAAAGTAGTTCCAAACTATTAGTCGTTTACGTGGTTTATGCTAACGAGTCGTTTTACCCATCATTTGAGTATGCGAAAATAAAACTAATGGTTATAAATTTTAAATTTGATAACAAAGCATTGATGGGTTTCAATTTATTATTATTTAAATCATTTAAATAATGAACAAATAAAGTTACTTTTAAGCAGTTTTCGGACGAACAAATATTTCTCACAAGAACTAACAAGATTTTTTATTTTATATTTTAATGTATCATCCTCAATTTTCTTTATATTTCTTGAATATTTATGCAAAAGGTTCTATTTTAAAATTGGTTATTTTATAATTTTAGACCCGATTGTTATCGGTTATTCTATCAATTGTTTCCAGACTCATGAATTTTAACAATGTTTTCTGAAATTATTTTTCCAAGGAAAATAAAAAGCTGCTAAATACGAACATAACATTTGTGGATATTCTATAATTTTAAAATATTTATTCTCTATAGCCATAAGGAATTATTTTGGCTTTGGGGAGGATAAATAATGTAAATACTATAAAGTTATTAACATTTAAAAACATAGTACCGATTTCGAGTTATCTACTTTTTTTTAAAAATTATCAAAACAATTATTGATTTCCAATTTCATAAAATGTTTATAAGTTCAGGTAATGTAGTATCAGAGTATTTTTGTAAATATCTATTAGCCAGATCTCAAACTTCTTCCATTTTCCCGAAACTGTGACTTTTCTTCAAATTGAAGTTTTTTTTTTTTTTTTTACTATCAAAATTATTAAATATATCATAAACTCGACTAAACTGACATGAACAACAGTTTCTAACTCCCAATTATAAAAATACCATATTATTCGCATAAAAAGTTTATTTCATGTTGCAATAGAATCTTCAACAAACGCGCCATGAACCGTTTGAGACCGGCGAAGGAAGCGTTTCCCCGGATCCGAACCTTCCGAGAGTAGATCGACTAAAGAGTACGCATACGTACGAATAAAAGTTGTAATACGAGAGCACCGTATTCAGATCACGTCCGTTTGCCGCTGGAGTCAGTAAGACTCGTTTTATATATGATATCGCGTAACGTAAGAGAATCACTGGATCACGCTTACACGTGTGACCACGGTCCTGTAGAGGTTAATCGTGCAAGCGTCATAAGTACCAAATTGTACAACACTTAATATTTAGATTTATCATTGACATTAAGGAAAAATGAAAACTCGTAAATTTCATTCAATTTCTTCAAAAAAAATTATTCTCAATATTTCATTAGTCTCTCAAAACATGTTAAGAATTTAAAATATGCATAAACATTCCTTGCATTTCTAATCTTAGTGCTTTTATTTCAACTTGAGACAACTTTGGACATCTATCCTAGACTTAACCTATATATCTTTGGACAGCTCTCTTTTTCTCACTTAATTTACTTTTGTGCAAATTCACAACGTGAGGTTAGTCATGGAATCCATTAAATGGTTTCTTCAAGTCACCCTTTTGATTTCTTTTAAAGAGTCATGTTCAGATAATTGATTACGTGAACACACTATCAATACTTTCAGAAACACGAAAAGAAAGTAAATGGAGCACTGGAAAAATCAAGATTGGCTACACAAAGATACTGAAAGGAGTTTAGTTGAACGAAAGGTTTTATGGCAAAAAGGTCCAAATAAGACTGGCAGCGCTGAACAATACAAGTAGGCATAAATCAAGTAGTAAAAAAAAAAACTGAAAGTATCTACCGAGATTAACCCACTGAGTGCATTAATATTGCACTAGAAAAAGGTATAAAAAGACTTTTCTGCCACTTTATTTTGGTCAATCAAAAAACTTCACAAAAATATTTTTTTTTTAATAATTACATATAAGCTTGCAAAATTCTCCAATTTTCAGCCACGTATTAATATTTTTAGAAAAAACTGGTATATAAGATTTTTTTAGAAAACTTCTATTGACAACTAACAGCTGTATTTTAGCAACTGTATATTGAATGATAGAAATTATTATTACTTCGTTGAAAGTAGCAGTATTACTACGTGAACTTTTTTGAAAGTAAAGAGAAATTACTCCATTATAATGGTAATAAGAAATTAAAAACAAGTGTACTTTACTTTTACTTTCCTAAAAGCATTCTTTGAAACATTTATACCAGAAATATGAGAAAATAGCTCCGGTCTGAGTCTACTTTAAATACGAAGCAAAACTCTAACTTTAAATTATGTGTACTATCATGTTAAAAATACGTTTTTAGATATTAAAACAAAAGCACCGCAAACCTCATTAACGTGAACACGCTTAACGTGACTTTCTTTTAACGTGAACTAACTTTCGATTCCTCGTGAAATTGTAAACGGATCTTATACTTCAAAGTACTTTTAACGTGAACACGTTTAACATCAAATATCTTTTAAGATGAACTCAAGTATAATTAGACTTGGAAAATTTTACTTTTTATGTGAACAGAAGATTTATTTCCCCTCTGTCGGGCAAGAAAACTGCTCATTCATATTTCTTTATCTATAATTTTTTAATGCCTTGTGATAGTTTTGATAATTATGCAACATTAAATCAGCCAAGTGAAAGAGTAGGTTGAATTGAAAGTGTTGAGGGATTGGATTGGATTGAATGTAGAGTTTATTTACACACAATCCAAAATGGGACATGCTGCTCCGAACAATAGAGTAAAACAGTTCAAAAGACTAAGTGCATACATCACTTTATTTGTCGTACGATTATAACTGATAAAATGATAAAAGTTAGTGAGAAATATAAGAAGTTGGTGAATAGATAAAAGCTTAGAATAAAATCAGATAAACAGTTTGAATAAAATTCGATAGAAAGGTATGAATGCGATATAAAATACGCGAAGTAAGTAAAATGGTAAGTTATTTGTAAAAGTGAATAAAGCTGTAGATGTATTAGGACATTTGTATACAGTTAAAAATATTAACAGCACGTAAATGCGCAGAAATGTTAGGGTGATGAATGTTATCCAATAGATCCTTTATGCACAAAATAGAACTCCAAATACGTTAAACGATGTTGGTTATAATATAGACACGTTATTAAAATGTGGTGAATTGTGAAAGGAACATCAAAAATATGGCATTGAGGCGGAGGTTCTCTAAGTAACAAACGAAGGTGTGTCAACCGGGTGTGAATATGTTGAGGGGGAGGGATCATAACAGGAAAAAACATAAGCCCTTTTGAATTCTATAATGAATAGTTTTCTATCACCTCACAGGGGTGCTTCATTGGTGTAAATGTAATGAAGCATATTTTCTTGAGAAATGACCTCCCATATTGATACATTGTTCAATACGGGTCGACATTTCACCGTCACTCTAATAGGCTGTTTAAAGATAATGTGAATCGCATTTTTTCAGGTAAAGACGTGAGGATTTAAAATTTTTCTTAAATTTTACTAGCAAATATTTTAGTTTACTTTCCTCTGATGGATGCTTGAGAAGCAGTTAAAATTATTCCTTTTTTGTAATATAAAATGAAAGTTATCATAATTTTAAGTGAGAAGACTTTTGGAAAGTATGTGAGAATAAGAATCCAAAACCGCAAGCTATTACCGATTAATTTCTTAGTAATACTCTCTAATTTTTGCAATAAATCAATTTACTCGTAATAATTACTCTTCATCAATTTTTTTTTCATTTTTTTCTACAGAATTGAAAAAGAAAGCATTTTTGGGATTTTATCAGACATATAATACTTTTTTCTTCCTCAAAAACTTTTTAAAAAAATTGGTTATATTTATTGGGAGATGTATAGAAGTTATTAAGTTAATATAAAGTGCACAATATGAAGAATTGTTGAAATAAAATATTAGTAATTTACATACTTATAATGGAAATTAAAAATTATGAAGTGCAAAAAGATAATGGATATAAATAATGGAAAACCCTTATGAATTATACGATTTTCATCAAAAAAGTAAATAAAATAAAAATAAAAATCTGATGTGATAATGTTAATTACTTTTAATGTGAAAAAATTTTATGTCTATCACCTTCGAGTTGACGTTTGCGTTAACAAGATTTGACTGTAAATATATTTATTTAGTAAATTAATTACTCAAATTTTCTTACTTTTATGAATATAAGCAAAGCAGAGAATAAATAATTTTCAACATATCATCAAGTTTCTAATCACAAATGATTTTCATGAAAAACAGTTGAAAAATCAAAACATTTATCATAATAGTATTCGTTAAAATTTGAGTACAGAGCTTTTGAAAAACAGTCTAAATTTTTAAAGAAATATAAATACAATACCACATTGTGTTAGAATTATATAAATATAAATATGAACACTTATCGAGAAGATTTATTATTTATATAAATATGAACATTTATTATTTATATAAATATGAGCATTTATATTATTATATGCATTTCGCTGAAACTTTAAATCGTGAAACGAATGAGTTTTTATCTTGCTTTTTTTAGTGTTAAGCAATAAATTAGAAATTATATCAACTTCAAAAGCATCAAAAAACGAATGCTTCTTAAGTGAAAGAAAAAAATATATAACCTAATGCTCTTCGAGCCTTATTGATTCCTAGGTCATGATTCTTTTATTACTTTCTTGCATTTTTTCATACTTTTTTATTCTGTTCCGGGTAATTCTATTTCCTTAAAAAATATATACCACCATTCACTTACCGTCTAAATATCCCATTCTGTATAAGATAAAAAACGAAATATGGAAAGGAAATTTAGCTTGGCTGAATTGAGGAGTATTATTGCGGAAGCTTTTTCAAAAGAAATGAGTATACGTTAAAGATGGAGAAATATTATTAAAAAAAAGCACTCATAAAAAACGCAACTCTGTCGTATATTATTTCAATTCCGCAAAAAGCACTTAAAAAGAAATTTCCATCCTTGAAATTAAATCCATTTTCGCTGGAAACTTATAGTATAAAATAAAAGAAAATGTAGGACCATTTATAAATTAGAAGTTAAATCTTTTCATAGGTCAAAAAGCTAATCATTTTTTAGAGAGAATGGGTGTGTTCAAGTTTATCCTTTTAAATTTTGAAATTAAGTTTTTCTATTTCGAAAGCTCAGGCTCTGTAAAGTCTTATTATAGATAATAAATGTCCTTTTGTTTAAATAAAATTTATTTTAAGGGCACACAATACTGCTGAAAGAATTCTTAACAGTAAATTCGCTTTAAACTACGGAGAAAAATTGAAAGCAAAATATAAAGAAGGACTTCATTTGAATCAAAATTTAACTCAAAAAAAATTTGATATTTTGAAAAAAATATTGCATGCTAAAAATATGTTGCTTTTGTTAAAAAAAAATAATATTGAAAAAACATATTAAGGCAGGATTGGCTGCAGTTAAGATGAGGGAAAGTTTTTCTATTATTATTTGTTTGGAATTTGATATTTTGAGAAAAAAAATTAAACTACATAGTTTTTGTTTGATTTACTCATTATTTTTTTATACTTTAAATTTTAAATTACTTATGAATTTCCGAAAGAATTTCCCATGGAGAGTTTCTTACGCAATATAACAATCCCTAACGAATATAGTGGTCTTACTATGTTTGGTTAAGCTATCAACAACAACAGATGCACAACATAGAAGTATTGACAGCAGTGAAATTAAAATTGCTGTAGTAGTATTAGTAAAGCAACCATCAGGAACTTGTATCATTAGATTGATTCAATTATGACTGATCTTAACCTTTACACAACGGGTGATTACATGAAATTACACAATAATATTAGTACACAATATATGATTACGTGTTGAGGAAATGAGAAATATACATACCTTGATTGCGTAATGCATACAAACGTTAATTTGTTGGGTAAACATTAATTACATTATTTTTATGCCAACATGTTGGTAAATGAACTGAAATTGTTTACTATTTAAAATCACATAAATACATTGATTTGAGAAATTAATAATTTATTAAGTTGTTTACTACCAATGGTACTTTATTAACAACTATTTAATAAATTGTAAGTATTGTTAATGAAAAACAATAAGTTTTTCTGTGAAAAAAATACATAGGAAAGATACGTGTCAAGTTCTGGACTTGACACGTATTGACTGTTCAAAAGTTCTCAAGTATTGACTGTTTAATGCTAGATCTGGGGTCAAACGGAATGGTTACCAAGGATTGGAGATTTCGTTACTTGGGTAACTTATTAAAATTTAGGTAATTTTTTATCTTAAATGTTGTCTCTTTTTACTTCCCTTTTATGCTCTCTTTTAATATATACATGTTATACATATATGTATATTTATTTATAAATTTATCTGTAATACCACATCGTTTAAGTAAGTATTCGTTAAATTTTATGAAATTAATGAAGTTTTTGACTCTTTACTTTAGAATCTTGTTGTTAAAAATTTATTTTTTTCAATCAATTATTTTATCTTGGTAACAAGTTTGAAAGTTGTAGGACTCAGTAAGTGGACATTTGGTGATATAATGAAAGACTGTACCTGTTTAACCACTCAAATCACTTTAACTTAAACGACTTTAAATAGGCTCTAAATGGCGCATGTTCTGGGAAGAAAAGAATTACTTCTTTTGTGTCGGTCCATTGGAAAAATGATAATATTCCTGGCAGAATTTCTCTCATATTTTTTTTTCACCTCAATCAGTTTTGTGAACATGCCAGTATAGTTGCTAGTCTGTTACTTTAGATTTTGAAGAAAAAAAATTCCGGTGAGGAATTAGAATGCTTATTTCAATTGGTTCTTGTGTGCTGAGAGCCTCTTCAGCAGACTGATCTGCTAACTCGTTCATGTGACTTGTTTAGTCTGAAAAATAATACTTAATCAAAATTGACTTAAAAAATAAACTTAATGAAAAGGATCCAGATGCTGAATTATTATTTTACTTGCCACCCTCTCATTATTCAGACACACTCCTGAAAGTTTGGTGGAATGGCGATAGCATGTTAGCGTTATTTTGGATACTACTTGAACTCCAGAAGTGTTGTCATAAGAAAGAATCTGGTTAGAACCCCAAGATCGTGATCACTGATGAATAGCGGTACTGTTACGTTGGCCAAACAACAAAGAGATTTTCCAATGTTTAAAATGGGATAATTGGAGAAAAATGAAAAAAAAAAATTAAAATTTTTTATTCTATGGTACTAAATAATTAGGCTTATGAAAAAATTTGAAGATAATTTATCAGTGGTAATTTATTTACTAAATATATACGTAAATGAGGAGCACAAAATAAGACTTCTCCGGAAAAATACGTCTGCAAAATAATAATAAATAAATAAATAAATAAAAAAGTATTTTTTTTTCCAACAAAAGAAGAACAAAAACAAGTTTTACAGTTCACCTTTAACGATCGATAACTACTCCAGACTTCACCAGACATTTCGCATACTAATGGTTACTGTGATTACGAATATAATGGTGGTGCGAACGCAAGTGTTTGTCAAAAGGTTGTCGTAGGTTGGGGGAGTCATGACCTCTCTGCGAATTTCCCCGTAAGTGAAGGTTTCAATCTTGTTTTCATTGTTGCATTCGTAGGATGATCACAGTAGGATGATCACTGAGGCAATTTGCGAGGTCGTAAAGGTCTGCCTAATTCTCGAGAGAATTCCAATTATCGTGTGTTAACTCGATGAGTTAAACATTCTGAAAGCCTAATGGCATAACATTTGAATCGAAATTAATTTTATTCCAAAGCAAATCAAGATTAATAATTTATTTAAGTAATTAACCACAAAAAAATTATCACCAGGTTTTAAGTTTTGATTTACGTTCAAGGAAAAAAATATAGGCATATCATATTGTTGGTGCGATGCCTACCATTAGTAATATACAGCATTTAGATAAAAACATAACAATTTTATGGATAGACTGAAATGTACTATCAAATTTCCTTACATTATTTTCAAAATAATAAAAGAATATAAATTTAATGCATTAAAGCTACTCTAATAACACAAATTCAGATACAAGTATAACGAAAGTTCACGAAATGAAACAACTTGTTGAAATATTTAAAGAACGAATTTTTCCTGAATTTAATTATTTTCTGTTAAAGCATTAATCTAAAATGAATTAACTAAGCCATCAGCAATACAGAAGTTGCAAGGAGAAAAGCAACCTTCTGTTACCAAAGTACTAATTTACTTGTACATTGTTAACAAATATTTTTGATAATGTGTTTTCCAATAATGCCGTCTCATTAAATTCATGTTATGCTTGTCGTACAACCCTAGATCCCATTTTCTAATTGATTGTGTTATAATGTTTAGAATCAGATATGTTTCTTGGTTTATATATTCATCCAAATAAGTCTACGATTTATTTTAATTCCTTTGATACTAGAATTAATCTTTTTATAAAAAGAACGTTTCAATTAAAAGAATATAAAAACAGAATGATTAATTAGCAATACTATATGCAAAAATGGACAGACCATTGATTACGTTCGAAAAACAAGAATTCTCAGTGCCTGAAAAGAAAATATTTTAGTATTAAACACCAACAAAAGTCCTATTTAATAGTCAATTTCGGTACTGTTATTTGTGATTTATTTATTCATTGCTTTGCTTATCTGCCTATAGAATATATTGACTTTTAGTTAGGTTGATAACTGACTGTTTTTAGGATGTTTGACATTTAACAAGATAAAGTTGCCCACCTAGTAAAATTTTAATCTATTGAATTAATTTTATAGAAATTGGTTTACCTCTGACATTGAACTCTGTCTACATCTTAATCAAGCTATTAAGCTATCTTTGATTTTGTATTTTGATAGATACGAAGTTTCTTGATTCAAATAATGCCAATAAAGTCACAACTCATCTTGTCTAACAAAATTAATTTTTTCTTTAGTACTCATATACAATTTTCTATTAAATAATCTAATTATTTTCCTTATTAATTTGACTCTGCCCTGTAATCAACTTATAAATTTAGAAAAAAATAATAATGTTCTGAAGGCACAATGGTACAGCTCATGATAGGGGTGTAAATAATGATTTATCTTTATATTTTAGTAACTAGAATTGTTAGTTTTCTGATGCAGAGCAATGATTAAAAGAGGTTTAATGCATTAAGATCATTAGCGTAATTTAAGAACTACAACGAGGACATTATTCAATCATATGCAAATATTTCTTTAACCACGCATAATTAAGAGCTTTTTTTCACTTAATTATATCTCACATTTTTGCGAATAATTTTACTATATTTTCTATCGCAATTAAACTCTTTTTAATACTGACGTTAATATATGTATGTAATCACAATAACGTAGCTAATAAGAGAGTTTAATAATGTAAATTTATAAATAGAAGAACGAGGAAATTATCAGAATCAGTGTTAATGGCGAAAAGAAATTTCTTTCAAATTTCTGATTACAATAAAGTCAATGTTTCATCATAAAGAATTCTGAAGCATTTGCTAATAAAGGCAGTTATTTCTTTTCATAGTTTTACTTTCATTAATTAAATCATGATTTGATTTTCAGCATATATTATTTTCCTTCAGAACTGCTATATTTACCATGCATAAATTGAGTCAATGCTTAAAACTAAAGCAAATAGGATTTGAACCATTTTGAAATTATGTATATTATTTTATGCATTTTTTAATATAAAAATGCCTTTCTTTTCAATTAGACGTAAATTATAATGATTCTTTTCATGAATAGTATACATTCCTGTTTGAAACTTTTAAATTGAAATTGTTCATGCTCTTATTTGATTATATTTTCTTTTTAAAGCTAGGATCATATTTAATTCAATCACATTTGGCGCCTAGTAAAAGAAATGTCATAAATTGCTGAATAAAAAATGTATGTTTAGATAACACAAGATTATGATCATATATATTTAATTAGAAACGGTCTAAGTGGAATATTGTTTTGTAAACTTTTTTTTAATGTTAATGAACTGGATAAAACCGAGTAATAATATTGATCGTACAATGCACCTTGCACGCAAGATAGGTGACTCAAAAACTAATAAATATGCGTGTAAATAATTATTACGTTTTTAATATATATATATATATATATATATATATATATATATATATATATATATATATATATATATATATATATATATATATATATATATATATATATATATATATATATATATATATATATATATAACGTCGTTGCCGAGTGGAAGGATTAAAACAGGTCATAGGTCGGGAAGGAGGGTACAAAATTTATTTATTAATTATTAGACAAGAGCAGTTATGAGAGTGAGTGAAAGCGCACACGAAAAGTTGCGCTCCTTGGTTATATGTTAGGGAAAATCTTGCAAAGTAAAATCCGTAAAATGTCTTAATTTAGGGAAAGAGGGAAATCTTAGTAGTTGCTATTGGTTTATGAGATAGATCGAACGTTTCCCACACAGAGCAAAGGGAAAATTGTCCTGCTCTTAATTCCATGCATAGTTGAGCCAAAAATAGATTTAAGAACAGGATGCGGCTTTTAAAAGTGTGAGAAAGTATTTCGATTAGAATAATTAATTAGGATGAAGTTTTATAGCAAAGAAACTAACATAAAAAGACTAATTGAAGCTTTTTATGTTACATATATATATATATATATATATATATATATTTAACAAGATAGGTATATTGCGTAAATAAATTATTCAGAATCCTTGAAAATTTCTGATTTCGAGAAAAATGCGATAACGTGGATGAAAATCACATGTAAAAAGTATTAATAAAAGAATACATGTTGATTTTTCGCAGAAAATTTCACGTGGAATGTACCGTATCAAACTATATTAGAAAACAGTACTTTTTTATAAAAAAAAAAGCATTTATTTACAAACTGGACATAAAGTAACAAGATTAATGTACCCTTACCGGGTTAGTAACAATCGTGCAAAAATTATTGAAAAACCCGTAACAGGTTAGTATAAACCTCAAATTCCAAAAACAAAGCTATCTTTTGAAAAATCAACAACTCTCTGTTGTTCTAAAAATTGTCTCATGCTTTTCCAGAAACCAGCTTCTAAAAATGCTTTAATATATGTTAGAAACGTTTCAATGCATTTTTCAAATACTATTTATAAAATACTGTTCTTACAAATAACAAGCACATTCTGAAGGAATTAATGCAAAATATAGTATGAAATATGCCAAACTGAAATTATTAATGAAGAGATTAACTTCAAAGCCTTTAAATAATTAAAAATCGCAGCAATAGCTTTCAAAAGATAGCAATAGCTTATGTTAAGGTTATAATTTATGGAAATTGAAAATTTTAAGAATGGCCAACGAAAATATTGAATTATCTTGCAAATAATAGTAATAGATTTATAAATATATTTAACAAATGACAGCGGAAAATTGCACGATTAGTAATAAAATATTTAGTTAAAATATCAAACTAATTCGAGAAAAATATCCTGCATATCATTCTTCCATTCCATAGAAGAGATTTTTCTTAAATTAATTTTTGAAATTTGATCTCAAACAATATTAGGTTTAACATACTTCAACAAGTCTTATTAGTTCTAACTCGAGATGAAATTTCATTTGTTTACATTATACAGTATAAAAAATCTCATTTTCCTTACACAAAAATTTTATTAAACAATGCTAACTTACATGGGAAGACATAACTTGCTGAATTTGCATTATTTAACAATAAAAATTTAATATGTGACTAGAGAAGTAGTTGCTTCTCAATCTAAAAAAGAAATTATATCAGATAGTGATGAAAATATTTGGATCAATCAAAAAAGCATATTACATAAATTGAATATTTAAATTTTCATGTTGAAAAATGCTAGTTATCAAGTTGACTTTAATTGTTATAGCACACATTTTTTAAAAATATTTTATCTTCGCATTTTCTACCACATAATATTAAAATTAAAAATAATAATAACACCACCATAGATATACCTTGAATTAAATTAATTTTATGTCATGAAACTAAAAGTGTGGATGTAAATCTTAAGAAAAAGTTTCATTATAATATTTGTTATCGTAATAGTATTTTTATTTATGAAATATTATGAGCATTAATGCTGAAGTACAAAGCATTTATTTCAGGAGACATTCGTACTCATGAATTCTTAACTTTTTTAATGCATTCTATGCATGACTCTTGCGGAAGAGATACTTTAAACTCAACTTACAAGATCTATATTCAACTGATTTTGAATTATTGTATTTAAGGATTGATTTCAGCTACTGATGGAGGTAGTCTTAAAACTCCTTGATACCTTCCAAAACCAGATATTACGCATAATTAAAGGAAGAGTTAAAACTATCCCCGTACTTGCTATGTCATTACTTTGTGATCAACAACCGTTGGCTAAAGGAATGCAGCTATCCTGTATAATAGACAGATAAGACTTTATAGTAATTCATTTTGGCGAGAATACTACTGTGGCAAGACTCGTAATATGAAGACTCAAAAAGGCTTCATCCAGTTTGTTCGTGAGAATACCCAATATAATGTAATCAAAAATGCGCCATACGAACTGCTACTTTCAGCAAGTCCATTAGAATATATGATTCTCGGGGTCAGATTGGACTTAGTTTTGAATGTACGGAAACGTGACACAAGTCCTAATGCACTCCATGCTGTTGCCTTGGAAACCATCAATATTCTTTTCCCCCTGATGAATGGCTTAACATCTAAACTGACGGATCTCTCTTGGATTTCTGACAGGGTGCTGGTATTTTTAGTGAAACCTTTTCTTTTTATGTACATGCTGGGCCATTTTCAATTCACTTTGATGGAGAACTCAAAGTCACCCATGTTGCTCTCCAACAACTTGCTGTTCTTTCCACCCGTCCTGAGAAAGCTGTGATTTTTCTTCAGATTTTACCTATGCCCTACAGGCTTTTTCCATCAACGCAGAAAATAGTAATTTCCTTGTATTGAGCTGCAGAGAACTCTTGAAGAGGATTGAGGGAATTGTTGCAATTCAATGGGTCCCATCCCATTTGATCTTCGAAGAAACGAAATGGAGTACTTTTTGGCCAAACCAGGAACTGATATTCTTCAGAGATCCTGTAGAGATTTGTCTTTCTATCGCTGAACTTAAAGTAAAGGAATCTTCAAACAATCATTACATTGTTTGGCATCTCACGCTGCTAGAGATTAGTCATGGAAAGTGTTCTGTGGAACTCACAGTGCTCCGGATTCCTCTCGTGGTGCTGCGGTAGCCAGGCTTAGACTTTTGACCGGATATGATAATCTACGTTCTCATTTATTTCGCCTCAAGCTGAATACTTCATCAGATTCTCTTTTATGTAACTCCAGACAAGCCATGATTGCTGCGCACTTGAGCATGTGCTCCGCACTAAAAATACTTTGACTGTATTGTTAAGAAGCACTATTGTTAAGAGCTATAAGCCTAATGACCTAATAGTCAATGACTGGCATTTGTTTAATAATAAATGTAACGCAAATGCAGGATATTTCCTTCAAAAAGGCAAAATTTTTCCAATACTTGACCCAGGAGTTCCCTTGTATTCCTGATAGGGTTTAAAAATTCAAGGATATGGAGTTGTGCATTAATAGGCGTGAGCCTGAAATTCAGCCGATTGATCAACGCCGGTTAAAAAATAAAATGAGTGAGCTATGTAAATTTTGGCGCAACAGCCAAATAAATATCACTCGAAAAGAGAATGCAATATTCCTAGGGAAAATAATGTTTTTTTTTAAAAAAATTGAGTTTGCGAAACTCTTGATTCCGGAAAACAAAGTATGTCCCATCAAATAATTTCACTAAAGTGTGTTTCTCCTGTATGCTATATTCTTACGTTACCGTTTTGCCGTTACCAACTTTTTAAGAGCATCTTTTTTGCTACTTATCATTAATTTGGAATTTATATATTCATAAAAAAAGCTATTCCTTGCAACTATAAACCTAACACTTACACACATAAATTTAGTATAACTTATAATTATTTATCTAAATTTTATTAAAAATAGTATTTACAAAAATCTTGCATCTCTGCATTTTTGCACTGCATAAGGGAAAATAGGAGTGAGTTATATTAGAGCGATTGCAGAATTTCCTGAGACAACAACTAAATTTATTGACAACACGGAAAATACATGGAAAATTCATGTTTTCATATAAAAACAATATTTGTTCCAATTTAAGCATAATATGAAAAACGTAATGAAATCAAAATAAATGGGGAAAAAAATAACCGAACACCATGGAATCGCGAGGATCATTCCCTGATTCGAAATAATGAAATATGAAAAAACTACATATTTTTCTCATAATAAGATCATTAAAAGGTTTGAATTAATTAATTGTTTGGAGGTTTTTAAGAAATTCGATTCTGTTGAGTGATAAGAGTTTTATAAACATTATTGTTTGAATGATATTTTCAATAAAAATGAGATAATTAATAATTATTCAATAGATTTTAGGTTCCCTTGAATAGATATATTACAGGCTGGAAAAAACAAGGGCTACAAAAGGGAAGAAATAAAAAATTCTAATTTTATAAATTTTCAGCATTAAGGAAAACGAAATTCATAATTTAATATGAAAAAACTACATATTTTATCTCATAATAAGATCATTAAAAGGTTTGAATTAATTAATTGTTTGGAGGTTTTTAAGAAATTCGATTCTGTTGAGTTATAAGAGCTTTATAAACATTATTGTTTGAATGATATTTTCAATAAAAATGAGATAATTAATAATTATTCAATAGATTTTAGGTTCCCTTGAATAGATATATTACAGGCTGGAAAAAACAAGGGCTACAAAAGGGAAGAAATAAAAAATTCTAATTTTATAAATTTTCAGCATTAAGGAAAACGAAATTCATAATTTAATATGAAAAAACTACATATTTTATCTCATAATAAGATCATTAAAAGGTTTGAATTAATTAATTGTTTGGAGGTTTTTAAGAAATTCGATTCTGTTGAGTTATAAGAGCTTTATAAACATTATTGTTTGAATGATATTTTCAATAAAAATGAGATAATTAATAATTATTCAATAGATTTTAGGTTCCCTTGAATAGATATATTACAGGCTGGAAAAAACAAGGGCTACAAAAGGGAAGAAATAAAAAATTCTAATTTTATAAATTTTCAGCATTAAGGAAAACGAAATTCATAATTTAAAATATTAGAAGGAAAAAATAAATGACTATACATGTAGGAGTTGATGTTGTATGAACGTCACAGAAAGCAAACTAGCGTTCTATGCAAGAAAAAAAATACAGCCCAAATATGCATTACTGTAATATGTATGCCTATACTGCAAAGTGATGTATGTCGAAATATTTAATTCTGACTCAAACCTACTGATGCAATTGCATATGCAGTTTTGGTGGCAAATTACATTTTAAAGCATAATCACGACCAAGTCAAAATGTCATTGGTGAAGAAACGGGCAAACATCAAACCAGACTCAGAACACACCGAATTTGAAACATAAAAAAAAAAAATTAAGAACAGTTGAAATAAATTTTTGTATTAAACTCACGAATAGAATCACAGTTACGTTATTTGTGGTAGCAGTATTTCAAGATTAAAATTTGTAATGGGCAAGTGAAACTTACATTGCCATGATATTTTCATACATTAAACCACTATGTATGAAAAAATACATGATATTTTCCTATATTAAACCACTATGCGAGAAAAAGGACTTGATTCCTTAATACATTAAACCACTATGCATGAAAAAGGACTTGATATTTTCCTACATTTAACCACAATTGAAATAAATTTTTAAAAATTGCTTACTTATAATGTATATGACCGAAAACAAAGTTATCATTGTGAGAACCGCCTTGAACGAAGCCTTAATACTGGTTTATAGGAAAATTACGATAATAATTAAGCAACATTTAAAGGATTTTGCTAGAATATACAATAAAGGTGATTTTGTTGGAAATATAAAACGCCTCATCCTACTCAAATTGATTAAGCAAATTGAATTTGCTATGTTTGAATTCAGATTTATTTGGAAAAAATGCTATGCATAAGAAATCCGGATATGATTCAAATATTAATTAAGAAAATTATTCATAAATAACGAATTTCTAACAACTGTACCACATGTAAAAAGCTGATTTCAAAAATATTTTCTGCACTTACATAACTTAGATAAATTCAGATTAAAGGATACAATTCAGATTAGTAAAAACTATATTTTGTTTAATTTTTTTTGTTCTATATTTCAATGAAACGTACGATATAAATTGAATTTCTCTACCTTCGTATAACGTATTACCGTACACACAATTTTATTGTTAAAATGTAGATGGAACAATAAAATTATTTTTATAGTTAAATCATATATATATATATATATATATATATATATATATATATATATATATATATATATATATATATATATATATATATAGATTACAGTTTTAACAATAAAAACATTATTAAATGAATGTGTGAATTAAGAATGTTACATCGACATTTCTTTAGATTTATAGTCTACTGAAGTGGATCGTAATACTTTAATATTGAAGTTAGGTCTGCGATTGCTAAAAAATTAATTTTAAAAGTGTTTCATTGCAACCTATAACGTGCGGAATTGTTTCATTTTCTCCAGCGTCACTCCTGTGATGACGTAAGGGCAAATAAAAAAAAATAGTTGTACTATTGCAATCACCTATAACATTATAAAAACTACTTCAAAGCATTTTCAGAAGTGTGCATTTTGCGAAAATAAGTACGATAATTAAATTATTTTTTTTAGTTAGCTGAATTCATCTATTTATTTCAAGAAATACAATTATGCAATTCCAGCTCCGTCTCTCATATGAAGATTATTTTTTTCTTATAAATAAAATATTTTTAGAACGCTATTAGTCCTAAAAATAAAAGAATCTTGCGCATTTCATGAAAATTCCTAAATGTTTTTATTAAATATATTTAAGCTCTTAAATATTTAAACTACATAAAAACATACCATGCACATGATCATGGAGTGACTCAAATGCTATTTACTGGTAAAACAGCGTATTTTTTCTCAATGTCTCTCAATGAAAATAAGGCATCTCCCAGGGCAAAACTGTCGATGCATTCTGAAGAAACCCGATAAGTAACGAAGGATTTAAGCAATTATTACTTCGTCAGATTGACTGATTGAATATGTGGTTTAATGGCGCAAGGTTCAAAAAGTACATGCTGAGCCAAACTTATAGATTCAAGATAAATTTAAAGCTAAATGCATACTAACATTTTTTCTTACTAAAACACGGAGAATTTTTAAAATTGCTCAAGTCATAACAGACGCATTCAAAATTAATGAAACTAGACAAAACGAAAATAAGGTAAAACACCACAAAACAGTGGCGTTCAAGAATGAATAATACCAGATAAAATTGTAAATAAAATAAAATTATGAATAATTGTATAAAACACCAATTGCGTTTAGAAAAGCAAACCTCTTTGGATGATGGGAGTCAACGAATAAATTCTCCAGAGGCAAAATGGAACTACCAAAAAAGGTACTGCTATATTAGTTTGGTCATGAGTAAAACATGATTAAAATGTGATGAACAGTGATTTAAAAATTACAAGTGCTTCTTTGGGGAGGATGTTCTCTAAATAGAGAATGTAAATGGGTGAACCCAGAGTGGTTGATTCGGTGACTATCTAACTGAATTTCAGCATGTCGCAGACTCTATACAGGTAAAAGATTAAAATCTGATCTCACATGGAGCATTTTGATGTTAGTTTTGAGATCCTATTGTTCTTGACATAGAAATATGATGAACTGCCGAATATATTTGCTTTGTTGAAAAAAAGATGCAGATAGAGTTAAAACAGAGGTATCAGATCGTGCTGCAGAATATTACTTCATCAGGGTAATTCCACTTGCACACGATTGTACACAATGCGCTGGTTCATTGAATACTGTGGAAATAAGTAGTTTCCATTTATAAACTTTAGTGTTTGAGTTTATTTTTTCAGATTCGTTTCCAGGAAGGAAGTGAAGGGAATTCAAGAAACAAGCATTCAATCAATGTGACGTACGAAATCGTTATCTATAAAAGAACGAACAATTTCTTCTTTCATGCCGGTGGAGAGGGATGAGCCGCCAACTCATCTTTTGAGTCTTTGGCCGATTGTATGATGATCCGATATTTATATTTGTATATTCAATTAGAATTTTAGATTTAAGTTAACCATTGAAAGTAATAATAAATGTGTTCCAGTTTATTTGTGTACGTCATGATTTTTAGCAAACTCTGCTTTGTGAGTTAAATCCACAAAGGTTATGGGCCTTTGCCCACCTCAACGCTATTTGCCAACGTCAACGCCTTTGCCCACGTCAACGATATAGATTCATAAGAAATTCTATCTGGGAGCTCAAAGATTTATTTTAATAACAGGAAGAAACCAAGTTTTGAATATGGAAGGAAATTCCGAATCAACGAACTTAGCCTTTCCCAAACTTGGAGCATTCAACTACGATAGTTGGAAGTGTGACATGAGAGTGGCTCTGATGGATCGTGGAAGTTGGGAATTCGTCGGTGGAGCTGAATCACCATCACCACCTGTAGACACTGCTCCAGAATCAGTTAAACAGAATTTCGAGATAAGGAAAGCTAGAGCTTATTCTACAATATATCAAGGTGTTGAACGTCAATTTTTAAAGTTGATTCAGTCTACGACAGATGGAAGAAAAGCTTGGGACATTCTAAAAGAAAATTTTGAACCTAAATCAAGAGCAAGAATTGCTGGCCTGGTAGATGAATTTTACGAATTGAAATTTCAGCCAAATGAAGAGGTGATTGGAATATTCTGTCAACGAGTTCGAGATAAAAGTGCACAGATTAAGGAAGCTGGATTCGAGATTCCCGAACTATTAGTATGTTTCCAGATAATAAGAAAACTTCCGGAAGAATATGACAATTTAGTACAGATCTTATATCGTTCAAAGGATTCGGAATTTACAATAAATAATATTGAGAGTCAATTGATCAGCGAATCCGGAAGAATCCAACTAAAAGCTCGAGATAGTGGGTTCGATTCAGTTACAAATGCTTACTTAGCTAAAACAGACATAAAATCATCAAGAGAAAGGAATTTGTCGAAGCACGAAGACATTCCACACAGCGGAAGCGGTCTGGGCCGGAGAAGTACACAAGAAACTGGATACAGACGAAACTTGCAGAGCAAAGGATATCGACCTAAAGGTATGGGGCCGTGTTTCAACTGCAATAAACAAGGTCATTATTCAAGAGATTGCAGAGCAAGCAAAACTGCAAATAAGATGCAAGATCGTCAAAGTGTGAGGCAAAATCCAGCTACTGGTCTTTTCTATACGGATATTGAAATTAAGGAAGAAGTTGCCTCGGTCGACAGCACGGAACTGGATTTAGAAGAATGGCTTATTGACTCAGCAGCAACATCTCATTTCACAAACAGACGAGAATGGTTCGAGACGTTTAGACCTCTGAAGAAAGTAAAAGTACTCGTCGGTGATAAGAACAGTACATCAGAAGTAGAAGGGGTAGGTGACATAATTTTTTATGTTAAAGATAACGACAGATTCGTAAAGCTTATATTAAAGAACGTATACTATGCTCCAAATCTACGACGCAACTTAATAGCTGGATCTAATATTGATATAGCTGGATATAAAATTGTTTGGCAAAATTCAAAAATGATAATCTACGATAACCGTAGCAGATATTTCTTCAGTGTACCTAGAATAGATAAACTGTACATTGTGAAAGAGTTACCTGACAAACGTAAATCTGAAATACTTAAAAATGAAATTAACGCTGCATTAGACGTAACACTGTGTCATAGGAGATTTGCTCACCTAAATGACAGTCTTGTTAAGCACATGAGTAATAACAATGTTGTAAAAGGAATTGAGCAACTTAAAGGTAAATCTGAAATTTGTATCACTTGCAAAGTGACAAAGTCTACCCGAACATCTTTTAAAAGGAATTATCAACGTCTAACAAATAAAGTACTGGATAAGGTGCATATGGATTTGTGGGGACCTTCTCCAACACCTTCAATGGGTGGAAGTCGATATTTTTTGTCGATAATAGATGATTTTTCCAGAAAAGTGGAAGTTTTTACTGTAGAGAAGAAAACAGAAGTTTTTAAATGTTTCAAAACATATCTCGTAAAATCTGAAAGAGAATTAAACTGCAAATTGAAGTCAGTCAGAACAGACAACGGAATGGAATTTTGTCACGCAGAGTTTGAAGATTATTTAAACAATCTGGGAATTCGAATAGAGCGAACTTCAACTTATTCACCAGAACAAAACGGGATTGCAGAAAAATTCAACCGTGACGCAGTTGAAGCTGTTCGAGCATCACTTCACGATAGTGGACTAAATGACCGATTTTGGGCTGAAGCTCTATATATGTACGTTCATGTAAGAAACCGAAGTGAACACAAATTCACAAATGGATTAACACCTTTTGAAATTTGGAATGGATACAAACCATCAGTTCGACATCTAAGAATATTTGGTTCTTTGGCATTTGTTCACGTACCCAAGGTAAAACGCAACAAATTGAACAAGACATCAAAACTAGGAATCTTAGTTGGCTACGCAACAAGAACGAAGGGTTATAGGATCTATATTCCAGAAGAAAGAAGAGTAGTAGAAACTATTCATGCTAGTTTTGACGAAACGAAAAATGGAGTAGAGACATTATTTGGGAAGAATAAGAAGTGTGAATACGTAAGATACAAAGACAGCTACCAAGAACAAGTGTTAGACAATAACGAAGAAACTGTTACAAAGAAAAAAGAAATGCTACCAATAAAAATTGAAGAGTGGAAAAGAGTTGAAGCACCAAGAAAATTAAGTTCAAGAATAGATGTTTACTATTACCCACCTTCAAGCAAAGAGAGACTTCGATCAACTATGGACGTAGAACGATTTTGTGCTAAGAACGGATTAAAGTTCCAACCAGAACTATTTTCATTTAAGTCGACAAGTCCAAAGCAAAAAGATAGCGGAGATTCATCGACGGTTCGTGTAGTTCAAGATTTCGAAGATATTTTTGAAGACGAAGTATACAACTTGGAATCGCCTAGAACGTACGAGGAAACCCAAGAATCAGCCGACAAGGATAAGGGGAATAAATCCATGGAAGATGAAATTCAAATGATGAAAAATCGTAAAGTATGGGATTTAGTTGAACCTCCAGAAAATGCCAAAATCATCGGAAGCAGATGGGTGTATAATGTGAAGCGAGATGATAAAAACCAGATAAAGAAGTTCAAGTCCCGGCTGGTAGCTCAAGGATTTAAACAGGTAAAAGGAAAAGACTTTTCTGACATTTTTTCACCTGTAGTAAATTTTTCAATTATACGATTTCTATTCATTTTATTAGTAAGTTGTTTATGCTAGAAATGTGTACAACTGGATATTAAAAGTGCTTATTTATACGGTAATTTAAGTGAAACTTTATATATGTCTCAACCGAAAGGATTTGAAGTTAAAGGTAAAGAATATATGGTTTGTAAATTAAATAAAGCTATATATGGTTTAAAACAAAGTGGACGACAGTGGAATATTGAGTTAGATAAAACTTCAGGACAACTAGGTTTTGAAAAACTACTTTGGTGTAATTGTGTTTATAAATTAAAATCTAAAGTTATTCTTTTGGTGTATGTCGACGACATAGTATTATTTGGGGAAGACCAAAACAAAATTGATGAAGCTGTTGATTTACTTAAAAGTAAATTAGAAATTCAAGATTTAGGCAAATTGAAATATTTGTTAGGTGTAAACTTTGAAACCGTAAATGATAGGGTTTATTTACATCAAGTAACTTATATTGAAAAGTTAATGAAGAAATTTGAAGAATTACCTAAAACTTTTGTAAATTTGCCTTTAAAACCTGGAATTAAATTACCACCTAAAGTTAACGAAGAAGAAATTTTTGAAACAGATTTAATAAAAAAATTCCCATATAGAACTTTGATTGGTTGTCTTTCTTTTATAGCTAATAGAAGTAGACCTGATATTGCTTTCTCAGTTAATATTTTATCGCAATATTGTAATGGTTATTCTTATCAACATTGGAATATAGTTGTTGATTTATTAAATTATGTGTTTAATACGAAAGATTTAAAAATTAACTTGTCAAGTGTAAATCAAAATAACTTAGTAGCTTTTTCTGATGCTAATTGGGGATGCCATTTAACCAACAGATATTCATCAAGTGGACATATAATATATTTTGGTGGTATACCGTTCACTTGGAAAACAAGTAAACAAAAGTGTGTAGCTCTTAGTTCTATGGAATCCGAATTTATCTCACTTATAGAATCTGTTAAAGAAATTATTTGGTTTTCAAGAGTTTTAAATGAATTGAATGTATTAGAAAATATGGAAGTACCAATTCAACTCTGTGACAACAAAGCTGCAATTTATTTTTCCAAAAATTCGATTGAAAATGTGAAAACTAAGCACATAGACATAAGATATCAGTTTATTAGAAATATGTTAGAAGAAAACTTATTTAAATTGGAGTACATCTGTAGTAAAGACAACTTAGCAGATTTTCTCACGAAACCTTTAAGTAAAGAAAAATTTCAGTATTTTATTGATAAAGTTTATAATGGGGCCGAATGTGGAAATAAGTAGTTTCCATTTATAAACTTTAGTGTTTGAGTTTATTTTTTCAGATTCGTTTCCAGGAAGGAAGTGAAGGGAATTCAAGAAACAAGCATTCAATCAATGTGACGTACGAAATCGTTATCTATAAAAGAACGAACAATTTCTTCTTTCATGCCGGTGGAGAGGGATGAGCCGCCAACTCATCTTTTGAGTCTTTGGCCGATTGTATGATGATCCGATATTTATATTTGTATATTCAATTAGAATTTTAGATTTAAGTTAACCATTGAAAGTAATAATAAATGTGTTCCAGTTTATTTGTGTACGTCATGATTTTTAGCAAACTCTGCTTTGTGAGTTAAATCCACATCAGGGTAATTCCACTTGTACACGATTGTACACAATGCGCTGGTTCATTGAATACTAGAAGTTTAACAAACAATACTTTATTGAACAATTGCAAAATATCAAACCAAAATCATTGCACTATTGCAATGGTAGCCATGACTGGCTCAAACAAGAGTTCAAGAACAGCTGACTAGTTCGAAACAATTACAACAGATGGCGTTTCGCTTAAGACCGAGCACCACTCTTTTTCTTATACCAAGTGTGAATGTGAAAACGACATATAAGTTACAGAAATTTTTTGTAATTATGTATCAATGCCTGAAATGTCTCAGAATCAAACTTCGACAGATGCAAATAATTTCATTCATGTTTATAAAAAAGTCATATAACTGCTAGTAATTGCTAATTTAAAGTGTAGTCACTTTATAAATTATTCCACCTTTGCCTTTATAAATAAGTACAAGAGCATTGAAACACATAAAAAACAGAAAGAAAATATTTAGAGGAAAACTATTTAGGTCTCTAAATAAGCAAAAACCCATCAAAATCAACAGCTTAACTAACTTTCGTTGACCTAATAAAGTTGAGTAATAAATTCACATCTAAAATAAAAGTACCGTTATTCAATGAATATAACATTGAAAGTCTGTAATGCAGTGTGTAATTTGTCTTTTGCAATGAATTTTACTCTTAATCAAAATCTCAGGAAGATTAAGTTCGTTGAATGTAGGGTTTAGTAGCCCTATGTCAAAAACAGGACAGACTGTTTCAAGCTTTGCATTGAAAGATATCAAATTTGAAGATTTTATACTACAGTCGTGACAGTTAAAATAAAGTCAATAAAACGGTATGTATTGAGTCAATTACCTACAAAAGAGAAAGTAATCATGCAAGTTAATTAAATTTTGATAAATTAGTTTTAAAAAAAAATATAGCAGTTTAAAACAAAATTTATAATAATTTGTTTCATGTTAATCTTAATGATTCATTATGAATAATTACAATTTAAGAAATAACAATATAGTTAACAATAATAATTGAATTGACATTATTAAAATTATCTGTAATAATAAAATCATTAATATTAATTCAATAATAATGTAACTTTAATTTCATGGAGAAAAATATAGCTAGTGAAACTACTGTACACTAAGGCAATGAAATTTCTGGTAAAAAAAAAATAATTCTAGTAAATAAATCCGAAATGTACTTTTTTCAAACTATTCATTTGATATTAATGGGACGTTATTAAAATTAATGGAGCGTAGGGCCTCCTTTGCCTGCGATCACAGCTGCGACCCTTCTGGGCATGCTTTCCGCTAAATTAGCCATAGTGGCAAGAGAAATTTCTCTCCAAATGTTTAACAGGAAGTTCCATAGTTCATGCTTGCTTTTGGGGAGTGGGGTGCAGACCGTCAGCCGACGGTCCAATTCGTTCCAGAGATGGTCAATTGGGTTAAGATCAGGGCTCTGCGCCGGCCACTTCATGCGTTTAACGTTGTTGTCCACATACCAATCAAGAGTCCTCCTTGCAACATGGGATCTTGCGTTGTCGTCTTGATAAAAGTAATCATCCATACCGTACGTTGCCCACAAGGTAGGAAGGGGATGATTGTCGAGAATATCACAGTATCCATCGGCATTCATCATACCATCAATCCTCCTCCACCAAACTTTACAGTTGTCCCGTCACTTTCTTCCAGATAGTGTGTATATATATATATATATACACTCAAGAGCCGAAACATTATGACCACCCCTACATTTTGTAATGAACTCTCCTGGATGACGTAGAAGGCACGTGATCAGGTGGAGGTG
The DNA here is from genome assembly GCF_982258835.1 of Parasteatoda tepidariorum. Classification (NCBI taxonomy): domain Eukaryota; kingdom Metazoa; phylum Arthropoda; class Arachnida; order Araneae; family Theridiidae; genus Parasteatoda; species Parasteatoda tepidariorum. The sequence goes on along the minus strand of NC_141760.1, from coordinate 68,730,974 downwards.
GTATTTAACTGTAGCTGGAGGGTTTGAAGAATCATTCTTCCACTTACTTCTGTGTGTGATGGGAAAGGCTGCGGATCTAAGCGATTTTGATAGAGGGCAGATTGTAATGGCTCAGAGGCTCGGAACAAGTATTTCCAAAACTGCACGACTCGTGGGTTGTTCGCGATCTACAGTTGTTAGTACGAATGCAAAGTGGATGAATGACGGTGAAATCAGCAGTAGACGACATGGTCTTGGACGTCCACACGCTATCAAAGAAGAAGGTCGTTGGAGATTGTCTCGCTTGGTGAAATAAAACTGGAACCAGACAGTGGCTCAGCTGACAGCCCAGTACAATGCAGGGTTAATTAGAATAGTATCAGAGCACACTAGTCAGCGAACACTGTTGGATATGGGGCTAGGCAGCAAACGTCTCACTCGTGTGCCTTTGCTGACCAAGCGCCATCGCCAACTACCCCTGCACTGGACCCGGGTACATCGGGACTGGTCCATGGATCAGTGGGAGAGAGTTGCGTGGTCAAATGAATCATGGTTTGTCATTCATCAAGCCGATGGCTGTGTCAGGATACGCCGTATTCCAGGCGAACAGTTGCTCACACAATGTACAGTACGTCAGACACAGGCCGGTGGTGGTGGTGGTGGTATTATGCTTTGGGGGACGTTCTCTTGGGAGTCTCTGGGACCCGTGGATGTGGTAGAGCAGACCATGAATGCTACAAGGCATCTGAACATCATTGCGGACCAGTTGCACCCCTACATGACCTCTGTTTTTCCAGCTGGAAATGGAATTTTCCAACAGGACAACACCTCGTGTCACAATGCTCAAATTGTGTTGGAGTGGTTCCAGGAACATGATGCTGAATTCCAGTTAATGTCCTGGCCGCCTAACTCACTAGATCTCAACCAGATAGAAAACATTTGGGATGTCATGGAACGGCAGCTCAGAGTTCAAAGACCACCAAGGTTCATCTGGTACAATCTGTCTCCGGCCATCTACCAAGGACTTGTGGCATCCATGCCAAGGCGGGTTGCAGCTGTGTTGCAGGCTAAAGGTGGGCCAACTTGTTATTAAGAGGTGGTCATAATGTTTTGGCTCTTGAGTGTGTATATATATGTATATACCTGGTGTGCAAAACTTAAGCAACAAGTGCGTTTTTTGTCATAACTCTACAAGAAATCATCCGATTGACATGAAATTTGAATATGATGTACATTATTTTGTACTTAAGCGATGGTAGAAGAATAATGGTGCAGAAATGAATATAAAGCTTAAAGTAGGGTATGGAACAAAAAAAGGCTTTCATTGACATATAGTGGCGTTACACATGATTGCCTGAAGAAGCGTAAGTACAACTGGCAGATGTTCCCTAGTATGGGATACGCCTTCCCTTTACTGTAATTGTTGCTTGGCATCGTCTCTCCATGCTAAGCACCAGATTATCCAGGAGTTCTTGGGGTAAACGTCTCCATTCCTCCTTTAACGCATCTTTCAGCTGATGGTTGTTACCAGGAGGATACTGTCGTGTCGCAAGTCGTCTCCCTAATGCATCCCACACATGCTCCATGGGAGTTAGATCGGGAGAGTAAGCTGGTCAATCTATTCGTGTGATATCTTCACTTCCAGTAGCTCTTGAACATTAGCAGTACCGTGTGGCCGGGCATTGTCATCCATAAAAATGAAGTCTGGTCCAAAGGCCCCTCGGAACAGGCGCACATGTGGTAGGATTACCTCATTGCAGTAGCGGTCTCCAGTTACAGAACCTCGGTCGAATATCTGAAGCTCAGTCGGCCAGTTCATCATAATGCCACCCCAGACGACATCTCCAGGACCACCGTAACGATCTCTTTCCGCGATGTTATTGGGACGAAATCGAGCTCCAACCTCTCTCCAGATCAACTGACGTTGAGAATCACTTGTAGCACTAAAACGACTCTCATCTGTGAAGAGGACACGACTCCATCGATGAGGTGTCCTGGTTTCGTGTTCTCTGCACGATTCTAAACGGTGCCGCCGATGGCTAACTTTTAAAGGTATGCAGCGTTCAGGACGTCTAGCAAATAAGCCACCTTTGTGGAGGCGTCTGGTCACTGTAAATCTTGATACTTGTCGTCCTGTGGTTGCGCACAGTTGCTGAGATATGGCGCTCGCTGACTGAAAACGGTTTCTTTTCGCCTGGAGGACAATGTAACGGTCATCTCTTGGTGTTGTTTTCCTTGGACGGCCACCACTAACCTTCTTCCGAACAGCTGTACCAGTAGTTTTAAAGGCATTCCAAGCACGAGAAACAACACTCATGTTGATCCCGAACTCTTCGGTGACACTGGTCACACTTCGCCCCTCCTCAAGCTTCCCAATCATTCTTCCTCGAGTAAAGTCATCTAAATGATTTCTTGAAGACATGTTTCACAAAACAAATCACTTGCACTTGCAGCGAATATCTTTAACTACGGTGCTCTTCATCCTTTTCACAGTTTTGACCTGCGCGTGCCGACCCACAAGGTTTACGTACATTTACATCACCTACGACGTTTTATTTCTAAAATTTGCATACAAATAATCTTTCTACTGAGTTACGTGCATATTATACTGCAATTTCATGGCTATCTTATACTTTGTTGGGGAGCTGTGGCCGGAAAACCACTTGTTGCTTAAGTTTTGCACACCAGTGTATATACTTACCATTTAATCATACAAGCCCTCAAGTATATAATCTAACGGAAGATATATTTTTATTCTCATTTCAAAATTTTTTGTTGTTGTTGCATAAAGTGTTGATTATGCCTAAACAATAATCAATGCAACCTGTAAGCAATATGTCAATATATGGATCAAATTATTTGTTTTCTTATCCTTCTTTACACCAATGTCTTATGATCACTTACGTATATCATCTACTGTTGCCATCTATTTGAATTTTTTTTCCATTTGATTTAAGCTTAGCATTCATAAGACAATACGTTTATTTACTTTTTTTCATCAATTATAAAACACTCAGTCACTGCTTTGTTCCAGAGAAATTGAGGTCTGTTTAGTAAAATATTACTCATGCACAGATTTTTACTTTTTTTTTGGAGTCGTAATTTTCATTAATATCAACTCTAAAAGGCTCCATTCACTAACCCATGTAATCGCTTTTTCTTCATCACATTTTTTTTAATTTAAAAAAACAATTTTTCGAAAGAACTTTTTCTCAAAGTTTAAATAAACAATTAGCTTCGTTTCATTAAAGAACATTTTGTCAATAAATAAATCGCAATAAAATAAACAAATATGTATACTTGAAAAATAATCAATTGTAGTTGAAAAATAAATAAACTAAAGAATAAAAATTGTGTGACACAACAAAAAAAAAATGAGAAGTAATTTCATTCATTGAAGAAAGTCAAATAGGGAATAGCTCTTTTATTTTCAAAACTTTCTATGAAAATATTAAGATTTATGAATGGCAACAGCTAATCTTTCTCTCTTTTTCTCTTTCTGACTTCTTTCTAACTCAGTCTTTTGTTACCTTTGACTGACATCAAAACAAGCACGAGCTTATAAAACAAAAATTTCGAGAGAAAAATAGATTTATCAGCAACAATAGATAAATATACATTTTTTCAAGCATAAGAATCAGAAAAGTTCACAGAAAGATAATATAAAATTGCAGTAACTCAAAATATTTGTAATTCAAAAAGGAAAAAACAATCGTGTTATGTCCATAAATAAAATATGCTCTAATAGACTGCAAACCTTCAAGGTCTGTAGAGCAGTCAAAATGTTAGTAAATTATTTTTACTGCTTGTCTAAAAGTAGATAAGACTTCAATGTTAATTTTTATTATTCTTACTCCTAGTAGATTTTTCGTTACAAATATAATCCTTAGGTCGCTAAGTCCAATAGGTTTTGCGAATTAAAACAAAATGCAACTCTATGTAAAACACCTAAAGCAGTGGATGGTACCTACAATTTTTTCGAGAGAGACACATTTTACTGGTAAGTTTAAATAAGCATATTTTACAGTTCTAAATACTTTTGAATGTTTTACCTTTTACTATAAAGAGATTATATGGTTTAGGCACTAAAATAACTTTTTTGCCATAAGAATCTTCACTTAACTTTTTCTCCAGCAAAAAATAACTGCGTCAAGAAATATATATTCCGTTTTCAATTGTTTTTTCTTATTTATTTTAATCTATAGAGGTAAATATTCGTTCAATTTTAGTAACTTATTATGCTATTATTTCCTTTTGTGTTACTTTTGTTTTATTTATTATATTAGAAAGATAGATGGAATATTTTTTTTTCTAATTTCTAAGTGCATGCCAGGTTTAATAACACAAGATCTAAAAATGACTTCAGAATGACTTCAGAAATGATTGTGGTAGCTCCCGTCCTTTTTAAAGGGGTAAATGAGAAAATTGATTGTGGTAAAATTTAACTATCACAAATTTTCAATAGCATCATGACGGAAGACACTGAATATGGTTGAAATTATATCGAAGAAGTGAACTTTTAGAATGTATTTTGCTTAACCCATGTTGCCCTAGCGTAACATATGCGTCATACAAATTGCAGGGATTCTATAAGAATTCTTAAATAGAACTTTTTCTCATCAATCAAATGTTTCTTTTTTCTTTCCATGATCACATAGTAACAAAAATCATGTAGTGATCAATAGAAGAAAATATTTATTCAGTTAAAAAAAAGAAAGTTAAAGTTCATTTAAGGTTTTTTTTTATTTCACCCCAATTTCTCTTGCCATCAAGGTCCCAAGAAAGAGAAACAACGTTGTTTTTTTTTGCAATCTAAGTTCACAGATTCCCCATTCTCTCATTCGCTTTATCTTCTATTACAGTTATGCTTGCTTTTTTTTAATCTTGTTTCACTTCTTATTTTAATACACTAAAAGATTTTTAAGATTTTTCTGAGATTATTATTCTGAATGTTTAGGACACCTGACATTCTAAGACATGGTTCAGTTTCTGTTTTATATGCTCCAATCTCATGCATCTTCGACGCATGGGGGCCAATGATGTAAAGTCAAGTGCTTTTGCAATTAGAATGTTTTTTTTTTTTTTTTTTTTTTTTTTTTTTTTTTTTTTTTTTTAAGACATCTTTCAGAATCACTCATTAATGGCTTAACGATTTCAAAACTTAACTTTTCGGTCAGTACAATATGCATTGATCATTTACACTGCCTAAATACCCACATATCTGAAGCTGAATTTTACTTTTTTAATTAAGCAAAAGAAATGTCGTTTTTTAAACACGGATTTGTGTTTAAAGGAAAAGAATTCAAACATTGATAAAAATAATATTGTCTTTCAGTTTTTTTTTAATTTCAACAGTGGCCACACAGTAACGGATATATATAATTCTTATTTTGTTTATTGTCTAAAACAGAACGAAACTTGAAATATTTAATATCCAATAAAAACAAAAATTCAGAAAAATAAGTTTAATTGAATGCATTAAAAAATTTATTCTATCGAACGAAAATTAGCATAGAAATTATTTTTGGAAATTAAAGGAAAAAAAAAACTGATCCTAGGGATATTTTTAATTTGTTTTCGTGCTATTTGAAAATAAGGAATAATTACTTTTTAAATAAATAATCCCAAGAAACTGAAGCAGTAAGATATTACCTGATTAAAAATTACTCCCGCTTGAAAATTATACAAATTGGAAATAACAGTCGACATGTTTTAAGTGCTAAAAAATTATACGTTCATTTTAAGGACTTGCGAGACGTGAATGCGAAGAAACAAAGGTTATTTGAAATAAAACGAAGTATTGCTGAAGAAAAGTGGAAAAATAAAGGGGAGAAACTAAATGAACTAATTGAGGAGCTAATGTAATTACATATATTAGTTTCTCACCACTATTTCATAGCGTGTGGAAATGCATTCTGCCGTGATATGTCCCTCTCGGTTCGACTGGTTCTTCTTATTCAGTTTTTCCTCTTCCTCTCTCGGCTACTGTGGCTTTCTTGTTTTGTGTCTCTACCTTTCTTTTTCATTTTTCTTTGGCAACTTTACGTTTTTGATTCACTTTATTTCCTTTCATTCACATCTGGCAAGTTTTGAAAATAGGCGCTTACTTTTAGAGCTCTTGACACATGTCGTCTAATAATTTATTCTTTTGTTTATAAAAACCTTTAATTACATTTACCTTTAATTTATGTTTATTATTATTTTTAATTACATGTTTATTTATTTATTACATGTTTTAGTTATATGTTGATGTTTTATCTCTCTCCCTACATTTCATTTATACTGTTAGCGATTTAATAATTGATTTAACTGTAGTGTTTTAAGGATCTAGTGATTGGATTGAATATAGAATTAATGGTACAAGATTTAAGAAAAAGTATGAAGAGACTAAGATAAAACTAACTGCAAGGTATTATATCATAGTACAAATATAACTTAAGGACTTGCTAAAACGAAATTCGAAGAATCATAGAACACTTTTCCCTTCAACAAATTGTTTAATGCTATTAGTTATTTGCATCTTGTACTTTCTATATGTTACAGTAAGCATTATATTAATTATAAATCTCGGTTTTTATACTATAACCATAAATAAGGTGTTCTATAAGTTTCATCAGATATAATGACCCCGCAGCCCACATATCCAGTAGATTTTGAGCCATCCATTTATTTATAAGTATGCAGGTTATAAGCATGTATTCAGTACAGTGGTTTGTTACGTGGCAATAAATGATATTTTAATGCTATTTTTTTCAATTTTTGCTTTATATTCTTTCAAGGAAGCTGAATAGTGGGATTGACTTGAATATTTCAAAAAATGTTTGGGTAAAATGTTAGCGATTTTTTTTTATATCTGTAAGTTTGTTATTATTGGTTTCAAGACGTGTTACTGAAGAGGTATTGTATTGGCAAGATTCCCTTCGGATTTCAGATTTTGTTATTTGGTATTGGAACTAACATAGTTGCAATAAGTGGGAAATAGTCACTATGGTAGATATTTTCTTCAACATACAGCTGGATGAGTTCATAAATGCGAGGTGAACAGAACGCAGGATCAGTAGCATGGTATGCTCGAAAGGTAAAATGGAAGTGTGTTATTTCACTTGTATTTAACAAGCAAAGTTGATGGTCATCAATAACTTTCTCAATTTGAGAATCACGTGGATTAGTTACGGGGCTGCCCCACGGAATATTATGTCCGTTGAAATCATCATTGATAATTAGATTCGAAAGATCAGTTTTTTGGATTGATAAGCAACATAGTGTAATTACTGAGTGAAACGTTATTTGAGCAGCAACGGCTCGTAATGAAGTTCTCAGTAGAACTAATAAATATAGGTAGTTTTTTGAGATGATGAGTGATATTTCTCCGCTTGTTTTGTTTCAATCAATGTATTCTTTTCGTACATTGTGTTTACAATTTTGCATTAGCTGTTTGAAAGTGTTTAAGTGTTGTTTCTGGAAGTACAAAGCATATAGGCTAATATTATTATACGGACCATTGTGGTTTTATTATCTGGTAAATTGAAATGAAAACTACAGAAGTTCCAAGATACAATTTCATAGGCCTTTAACTCTTAATTTTTAGTACTGTACTTTTTGGGCGCAGATTGTTAGGAGTTTCCATCCCATCTTCAAGTTGAATTTCTTGTTTAAGGGATTCATTGACTCATATTCTGAGTTTTCTATTTTTCTTGAATTTATTTTGTCGACTTTTAGGAACGTATTTAGGTTTACTTGAAGACTGGATAAGTTTTTAGAGTATGACATTAGCCTGTTGTGGAGTAAATTTTATGCATTTGCAATATTTTTTCACGTTTTGGGATGGCTTAGATTGGGCAGCAGAATTAAGATGATTTTGTGTTACTCGAGATGATGTAGATAATGGAGTTCTTAATGTAAAGGTTGCTCTTTTACTTTAGTTAATTAACTTTTTTGTTCAGCATTCTTACGTTTTGTCACTTTTACACTATATCGTGTACCAATTGATTTTGCTTGTCTTGCATTGGTGACTGCAGCAGAATATGAAACGTTAGGTCGTGGTTGAGAATTTAAAGACTTAGCTTTTACCTAAATTTAATATAGATTATGTGCTACTTTTATATTCATGATTTGTTTTTCTTGTTTACATTTAGAACGGCGTCAGGAGTAAGTAAATTGGGATTGATTATAATTGATGCACTTTACTGGTTGATTATAAGATTTAAAAGTATATCCTGGTTCACTGCAACGAAAAAAGGTTTCCTTTCCTCGCCTATTATTGGTGTAATGTCCGAGTTTTAGACATTTAACATATTGAAGAGTATTAGATATATACAAGTGTACTTTACAGTTTAGTTAGCCTACTTTTAAATCTGAGGATATTGTAGCTTATTCGAAAGTCAAAAGCAAATGTCGCGTCATTAGTATATGTCTTTACCTCTTTTAATTGTGATATGATGAGCATTTAAGCTTTGGAGAGACCTTCAACGACGTCGTTATCTGAGATAAATTGTAGTGACTTAACAGAAAATACACCTCTGGATGAATTTTATTTTATTTTCGTCGTTGAACAGTTGATCCGATTTCGGATTTACGATTACTAATGTTCAACGCCGTAGTCTTGCAAATTCAGAAGACACGGGACAAAGGAAATTTACCTTTTGATTGAACTTACTCGCAATTGCGTTACATGGAGAGGAAAATCTCATAGACCTCCCACAGTCATCCTGACTATAAGGGAACTCAAACCCATGATATGCTTACCACTGAGGATACTTTACGTCTGCACTGTGGTCGGAAAATGTACTGAGGAAAAATTGGTTATTTAAAATAAATTGGTGAAACAGGATTAAAAATTTAAGAGACTCAACAAAAACAGCAAAAAAACAAGCAAGATCCATAATCTGTAAAAGATAATCAGTGTTTTATACTAAATTTATTGATATTCGCTCACTATGTCAATATAAATATTTGTTGAAAAGTCGGAAACTCAAAACAGGACCGTCGCAAGAGAGAAATGGAAGATTACTAAAGTCCAGTTGGAACTGTCACACAAATGTGTGCCCCTAGAGGGACCAATTCTTTCCAAATTAGTGTTTTACAGCACCTCGAAAGGGATATGTACTGGATAAAATTACTTGATAGTGGCAATTTTTGACTATTATAAGCTGATTGCGAATAATAGCATCATGCCAAATGTTGCTAAATGCATTTTAGCTTTATTTTAATGGGATGAGCAATAAAAATGAGTTTTGCTTACTTCAAATAATGTACAGTCACCGAAAAGGGACATAAATAATATTAAGAAAACTGAAATATTAAATTAACTGAAATAAACTTAAATAAACTGAAATTATTTTAGCTGTATTAAAGGAAAAATTTAACGGAGGAGCCAGGTAAGGAACATTTTCAGAACGAAAAGAATAATTTATATCCAAACTATTTTACTACCAATTTATTAGAAATCAGATCAAATAATTCTTTATTATATTTTCAACTGCTTAATTTAAAATAAAAATTGTGCAAGCATACTAAAAACTGATGTGATTCCTTGTGTAACGATTTGAGTTTAAATAACAGGCACTTATTTCAAATAATAAGCACATCCTTAAGCCATCAGTGCAAAATATAATCAGAAAGTACAAGTATGTAAAACTGCAATTATTAATGAAGAGTTCAGGTTTCAAGCCTTTAAATAATTAAGGAGAGCAGAAATAGCTTCTGAAGAAGGTGAGCAAAAATTCTTCTGAGAAGTTCATAATTTATGGAAATAATGTATTAACTTGCAAATAAAGTGTTAGGAGTTAGAAAAAATAATGATCAAATAAATACAAAAATATTGCATCATTAGTCAGAGTTTAAGAAAATATATTTATATAAAATAAACCCATCCGAGGAAAATATTCTATATATCAATCTTCTTCTCAGTGAAAGAGATTTCTCTTAATTTTTGAACTTCAATCTAAAACAAATTAGGTTCATCAACAACTGTAATAGACTTAGTAGTTCTATCACATGATGAAATTTATTTTGCTTACATTTACAATTTCAGAAGTCTTATTTTCCTGGCGCAAAAACTAAATAAGGCGAATTTAAAATGTAAAACAATTCGCATGACTTAACAAGGAAAATTTAATAATTGTAAGTTGTTTTAATTGTTGTAAGTTGTAATAAGTTGTTTTTCTAGCGAAGAAATAAATAATGACAGATAGTTTTAAAATAAAATGGTTCATTATACATTAATTTAATTTTTATAATTTTAAGTAAAAAAGGCTAGACATCAAGAAAGCATATATTTTCGTGGCAAATAATATTTTTAAATGTTTTGTGACTGTCTTTAAATGCATAATTTTAAAATTAAGAATAATAATGACATGATTTGGTGTACACATGTTTAAGAAAATGTTTATCGTGTTGCAAAAAGTATGCATGCAGCATCATAATATTTTTATTTTTTAAATATTCTGTATTGTAATGCTTAAGTACAATGCATTTTTATTTTTATAAGATTTTCGTGCACATTAATTACTTGAATCCTTGGAGTATAAGTTTACCGCAATCAATGCATGACTTAGGCAAACCTTTGCAGGTTTTATTACAAATAAATTTGCCCTTTAGAAACACCATATTCTGGTCACTAAAATAGGAAAAGAACAATTTATTAATATTTTGTTTTTACAGGGGTTGGACAAAATAATGGATATACTTCTACACTAATAATATTTTTCACAATTCTCCAGAAATACTTAACGAACCATTTTATAACTTCACAATTGCTGCGATTTCTGATACATATCAATGAAGTTTAAATCTTTCAGAGGTTTAAGTACCCACAATAAATTACAAACCAAAAATGTTTTTGAACAACCTATGCCAAAAAATGTAGCTATAGGTTTGCAACTTGGGACATTATCTTAGTAATTATATGCAAGACTTACACAAAATTTCAGAAACGTGACTTAAATGTTTAGGGATATATGAAAATTCTTTTAAAAACAAAATTTTTCTTTGCTTTAAGTTTTTTTGCTGTAATTTTAAAAATATTCTATAACATGAAACGAAATTTGTTGAGTAATTTTTGATTAACAATGAAAATATCCATTTAAAATTTGAAAACAATTTTTACAAATATGAGTAATTAAATTCGATCTTTTATATTGCTCATGCGAGGGAAAATTTATAAATAAATCCGCAATTTTGCAGTGAATCGTATTTGGCAACTAATGAAGAACATCTGATTTGAATATCTTAAAAATTAGAAACGTTACAAGCAATTTTCAAAATAGTTTTCGTACTTTTTACTAGAAAGCTCAAAATAATATGGGATTTTTAACAAATATTTCGTATCATAAGACAGAATTTAATTACAAATAATATACGTTCATACACCAAATACGTTCATACACCAAATATGTTCATACACCTAAATGCAATTTAGTAAGGAAAGGAAAAAGAAGATAAAAATATACTTTTATGTGGGTGCTCCCCAACAATGCCGGTGTCAATTTTAATAAATTCTTGCTTAATAGTACAAAATGAAATGCGTGAAAATTCATTTTGAACTCTCTTTTAAAAAAGTATGAGAGCTTCATATAAAATTGTTTTAAACTTTTTGAAATTTTTTAGATTGAAGTCGGATATTATTTATTAGTTACCAAATACGATTCATTACATAATTAAGAAACAAAAAGTTTTATTTTTCCTGCTCATGCAAAGTAGAAATAAAATACTTTAATTACTCATATCATGCGCAGTTTAAAATTTTTTTTTCCTAAATTTTAAAGCAAAATTTTTGAGCTATTTTTAAATTGAACTAAAAAAATTGTTTAATTTTTTGAATATTTTAAAAGTTATAGAAAAAAAAATTAACATAATAGTTAATTAAAACATAATTGGCATAAAAGTTAGTTTTTTATAAAAGTATTTATATTTCCATAAATACTTGAGCTAGGATTACAAAATTTTCTTTAATTATTGCATATAATAACCAAAAAAACAGACACAAGTTAAAAATCTATTGCTTCATTTTTTGAAATAGGGTGTTCAAAGACATTGTTTTACGTCCGAAATTTGTCTGTCCCTCAAACTTCTGAAATCTTTAAACTCCATTTATATGTATGAGAATCCACATATTCTAAAAGAAAGCAATTTTTTTTTAAAATCTAAATTATCAAAACTTCTATGGAAAAAACGAGCTTAAAAGCAGCAGAAATTTCACAAAAAGGATAAATGTACCAATAAAGGAAACAAAGGAAATAAAAATATGACCACCGAAGCTGACGTTTTCAGAGGGTACCGGCCCCGGTAGCCATAAAACAAAACCTTTTCTATTGAGGGGGAGGCAAATGCCTAAAGTAACACCCTCAGCACCCCGAAGTTTTTGTATAGAAGTCCAGGAAAAAAAACATGAAATACAAAGAACCAATTTAGAAAATAAACTCAAACAAATTCATCAGAAAATAAAAAATAAGAACTCAAAGCTCACATTAACTAGGTTCCTTTTAATTCAGTGTGCTTATGAAATCGATGTTTGACCTGGTTAAAGTGAGTTTTGAGTTTTTATTTTTTATTTACTGATAAATATTTTTTATTATTTACTCAATTATAACGTGACAAAATTGACAATAAATTTAAATTAAAAGGGATTTATAACTTTGGCAATATGACAAATGCAATCCCGTGTCGCGAGCAATAAAAAGGCGAGATATTGGCATTAGCGATATCAAAACACTTAAATAAACATAAAAAAATTATAAAAGTACGGATTCAAGTTACGATGATAAATAAAATATGTTAGGAATTTAAAACAAATTTTAACTAAACAAGAACTTTTATACAAACCTGCTGTCAGCAGAAGCAATTACGTCTATTTCAGAAGATACTATATGAGAATTAAAAAAAAATAATTATTAAACTGGAATTATTTTAATTTATAAATTTTAAATAAGTGAGAGATAGGTTACTTTTATGCCCTTCGTAACATTGCAGAAAAAACAGCACCAAAACAAAAGCTATATTTGTGTACATGTTCATAAATTACACATTTACCTGAAAAATCAAATGATATATAATATAAATTAAGTGGAAATTTTCCTATTATTTAAAAAGAGATTTTAGAGTTGTATCAACTATTAGGTTAATGAATTTCAAAAAAGCTGACCATGTAGATAAAATTTGAACTTAATAGTCTTAGGACAGATAATTTAGGACAGATAGTAATATTTTATCTGTGAAATTACTGGATTGCTGCATTCATGAAACAAAAATCACACAAAACAAGCTGTAGACGTTCACCACATCATTTATGGATCAGTGAAAACGTTTCTGCCATTTGTCTGTTAGCTTCATTGTCTTAAAAAATTTGATTATGAAAGTTATAATTTTTGCACAATTACTGAACTGATTAGAAATTGCTTAAAGGTATTTTTTATGTAAATTTATTTTTTTGTCAATTTTAGGTATGCATCGTATTCTTTATCTGTTAAATGGCGTTATTTGGATAAAACCAGCTCATTGTTAGTCAAATGTAAACGAGTATGGCTAAAAGGGTCAGTCAATGAATAGTGATAATAAAATATGCAAAACCTAATCTACTTTACCTGATACTAAGACCATCAGCTAAAGGCTCAATTTTATTAATTATCAAGTATTTTTTTTATGAAATTAATTCCGTTGAATGATATTAGTGTGACAAACATTGTTGTAAGGATAATATTTTCAATAAAAATAGGATATGAATTAATAATTATTCACTATATATCCAGTTTTTTATAATAGATATATTAGAGATAGGAAAATGTTCTGAAATAATTATGGAAGTAATAAAATTTCGTGTTTTATAAATTTCCAGAATTAAACTAACATTTCCAGATTCAAAATATCGTAAAAAGAAACAAATAAATAACAATACGATTAGATATTAATACGCATGAAAGTTTGATACGTCTACGTATTTAAAGATTATGTATGAACATGACTGAGAACAAATTTGAGTTCCATAGAGAAAAAAAAAAACAGCCAAACCATGCATTATAGTATCATGCATACTTCCTTCTTTTCAAGGCACAATAATGCATGCCAAGTGAATTAATTCTGACTCAAACCTTCTGATTTAATTGCATATGGAGTTTTGGGTGTCGATAAATTGTAATTTAAACCATAAAATATTAAAATATCTGCCACCTATAAAAAATTAGGCTGGCATCAAACAAGATCCTGAACTCACTGAATTTGTAAATTAAAATAACCCAAGAAATAAAAACAGTTTAAATAAATTTTTGAATTAGACTCTTGAATAGAATCACAGTTATGTATTTTGTGGTAGTAGTATTTATAAGTTGAAATTTGTACTAGATACGTGATACTTACATGGCCGAATAAAAATATATATTTTCATGCATTAAATCACTATTGAATTAAATTTTAAAAGAATGCTCACTTTATGCGAATATATGACTGAAGCAAAGTAATAATTGAGTAAACTACCTTGAACGAATCCTCATTACTGGTTTATAGGAAAAATTACTGTAACTAAGCAATATTTAAGCAATTTTTCTAGAATATACACAGTAAGGTGATTTTGATAGAAATAAAATTTGGTGGACTCAAATTGATTAAACGAATTGAATTTACTATGTTTGATTTCTATTATTTAGAAAAACTACTATACATAGGAAATCCGGATATATGATTCAAATATCAATTAAGAAAATTATTCCTTTGGAATTAATAAATAACGAATTACTTACATGTGTGAAAAGCAGATTCAGATTATCACATATGAAACAGATTGCAAAAATATTTTTTGTACTTATATAATTTGGATAAATTCTGATAAAAGAAAAATTCGTATGAAAATATTAAAAAATATATTTTGTTCTACTTTTTTGTTCTATATTTTGATGAAATCTAGAATATAAATTTAATTTCGCTATCTTCATACAATGTACTATCGTAAAAACAGTTTTATTGTTAAAATACAGTTTTAACAATAAAATTATTTTTATTGTTAAATAAAAACAATAATATTAAATAAATGTGTAAATTAATATTGTTAAATCTACATTTCCTTAGATTTACGATCTACTAAAGTGGATTGTAAATCTTTAATAACGAAAATATGTCAACAATCGGATGAAATTAAGTTTAAAATTCTTTCATTATGAACTATGACGTGTTTTTATTTTTTCCTTTTGTCACTCACATGAATTAATGGAAAATTAATTAAAAAAGAGTTGCAATATTGCAATGATTTATAAAATACTTCAAAGCATTTTTATAAGTATGCATTTTAGGAAAATTATTGCAAGAGTTAAATTACTTTTTGGTCACCTGTATTCATCTATTTATTTCAAGATATACAGTTATGAAATACAGCTCCATCTGCCATATTAAGATTGTTTTAGTTGTTCTAAATATATTTTCTGAATATTGTTAGTACTAAAAATAAAAGAATTTTGCGCATTTCATAAAAATTCCTAAATATTTTTATTCCTTCAAGTATTAAAGCTACATAACACCTAATAAATAATAAAGAGATAAAAGGGAACTACCGAAAAAGATAAGACGATGTTGGTTAAAACATGATTAAAATACGATGAACAGTGTTGCATTGAGGAGGAGATTCTCTAAATAGGAAATTTAGGTGCGTCAACCAAGTTTTTACTATTTATAGCCGGGTTAACTTGACATTTTCATGCAGTAGACGCTATACAAGTAAAAAGTTAACATCTGATTTTACGTAGTGCATTTTAGTATTAATTTCAAGATCCCAATATTGTTGCTATAAAGATGTGATGAACTGTCGCTTCTGTTTTTTGCCAATAAATACATATATTTCTCCTCATAATTTAGTAATTTGTAAAACTAGTATTAATTATAAATTTAAAGTGTCGACTTTATAAATTTTTCCTCCTTTCCACTTTTAAATAAGTACTGAAGCTTAAAATACATAAAAAAATATCGGAAAGAAAACATCAAGGGGCAGCTATTAAGGTCTGAAAATAATTAAATGGCGGTCAAAACCTAAAACTTTACTTACTTTCGTCGAATTAAAATGTAGTTCAATAATAAAAAAAATCAGCACTAGAATAAAAGCGTCGTTATTAGTTGAATATGGATGGAGAATGAACGATGCTGTATCTTTCGCAGTGATACAGCATTATTCATTTTTTTGAGTCTATACACCACCGAATAAGTTTTTAGCATACATTGCAATGATCACAATAAATGTTACTAACGGCTATTCCTGACGTAAGAATAAAGTAATAAAGAACAAAAAATGCACTGAACCAGAATTCATGTAAAAAATCTAAAAAAAAGCAGCTAATAAACGAAAGAAATTTGCATTTTCAACAAGCTTAATTTTTTAGAAGACATACATAGCTGAGATTTTATGAACATATCGAACTACAATAAATATTTAACAGATTCAAACTGTTTCGAATAAATGTAAGTGAAATCTTACCATTGAATCAAGTAATCTTTCAAGAATATAAACTAATGTGGGACATTGTTAGATATTTATATTCTCAAATCAATGCAATTATTCTTTCGTGACATGTTGTGATTACTCCCAAACAATAAACAATGAAACACATAAGCAAGATGTCAATACGTGGCTTTTGTCAAATTGTTTTCGAAGCTTGCATCTGCTTTCTTTAGATTACTGTCATCGCACCACTGATTTATGTATTTATATTCTACTTTTCCCACCTGTTTCAAACATTTCCCTTTTGATTGAAGCTTATTTACTTTTCACGAAACAATGCAATTATTTACTTATTTCTTCTCAATTCAATCAAAATTATTATTTTCAGGACAGTTAGAAATCTGTTTAGTAATAGATATTACTAAACACAAATTTTGACAAAAAAAATATTTTAGTCATGATTTGAGTTCTACTCAGTAACCCATGAAATTTCTTCTTATTCATAACTGTTTTCTTTTCTCGCTAAAAAGATATTTTATCAAAACTGAATATCAAATATTATTTTTCAAAGTCAAAATAGACAATTATTTTAGTTTTATTTATAAACATTTTGCCATTATATTAATAGAAAAAAAATCAACTATACTTGAAAAAAATAACCTAATGAATACAAACTTTGGATCACCACAAAAAAGAAAAATAAATGAGAATTAATTTTACTCTTTAAAAAAAGGATTTTATATAGGGATGTTTTTTGTCTACTAATAATAAGTTCTTTTATTTTATAAACGTCCTACATATTAGCTAAGCAAATATGCAACATATAATATTTTTTGTTACTTTCGCTTGACATAAATTTAAGCACGAACTTATGAAATAAAGACCTCGACAGAGAAAAAAGTATTTCCTTATAACAATGAATAAATATACAATATTTGAAACCAAAAAATATCAAAAGCCTTCAAGAAAAAAAAAAAACGCAAAAGGGCATTAGCTTCCAAACAAGTTGAATTTCAAAAAAGAAAAAGAAAACTTATTACGTTGGTATGCAAAATAACCTTTTTTTAGCATAGATAGTTTAATTTCACTTATATGTAGAACACTCCTTATAGAATTAATACACGTTTAACACTTGATAAATCTCGTACTAATAATCGAATGTGAAGTCTTTTATTAAACCGTTCTCCCTGTAGAGTTTTCTATACAGCTTCGTATTTTTTTAGGTTTCTAAGTCTAATAGATTTCGTGCTACAGAAGAATTGGATTAAATACGCAAGGTCCACCAAAGTACATGCTGCCACAAAAAAATTGGTTTCAAATCAAATATAAAGAACATTCTTCTATTTTTCTTACTAAAAATGTACGCAATGTAACATGGACATTGAAAAGTGAATAAAATCAGACAAAGTGTAAAAACGATAACACAAGATGAAACAGGTGTAAAGCGTCCTTAAAATTAGGATAAAATTTAAATTTTTTTAGTGAAAAAAATTATAAGAAAATAATTTAAAAACATTTATATACCGTATAAAACCGTATATAAATGTTTTTTTTAAATAAAACGTTATACACAATATAAAACATAAAGAAAATATAAAAGATTATATACAGTAAAATGCCAATTACGTGTAGAAACGCAAAAATATTAGGATGATGGGTGTCATCTTACCAAACCTCTATAGATAAAACAGAAGTGCCAAAAAAGATAAGATGATGAAGATTAAAACATGGCAAAAGTTTAAAATATGATGAATTGAATGTAAAACATTACATGCGTTGCATTCGGAGGTGGATCTCCAAACAGCAAACGAAGATGCGGCAAACGAGAGTGGCCAATTCGGAGACAGTTGGTTCGTTTTTGTTTTTGATTATTTAATTTTAGGAGAGGAGTCGTTTGTTTAACAGAATTAGTCTCAACTAATAAGTCTTCTGGCTGCCTCCCGTCAAACGTTTTTAGGGTTTCCAGTTTATTTTTCTAGAGATTTTCGGACAATTAATGACGATACAATTCAAAGTTTTTTGTTCAGTCGAATTCAGAATTAGAGTCCTAGCTTTAGTTGTATCATAATTAGGGCATTCATATAGATCAAATTAAGGTGAGTAGTTGTTACGAATCATTTTTTGTTGTATCCATAACTCATGAGGACATCCGCTGGACCCTTCCAATCCCACCATCGAGCCCAACAAGTGGAATAGAAATACAGACTCTTTAAACTTCCTCTATACTCTGTCCAGGGTAGCTCCAAGTATCGAACTACACCAGAAGAGCGTGGATCTACCCAAACTAACAGAGTTCAGGGGCACCCCCCTTATGGGGCAAGTAGTCCCTAGCAGGTTGCTAAGCATGCCGTACCAGCCGATTAAAAAAGGGTGGGACATAACCTCCTTCTTCTCGTCTAGAGTGAAGCACGTACCAAAGAGCACATGGACTGTAAACTTCGAGATAAAATTGCCCCTTTGGGTGCCACATTCGAAAGATAAAGTAGACAAGTAACTCCAGGATCCAGTTACTCTTTCAGCAGACCAGTAACTTTTTTTAATCTCCAGAAACCTTATATGTTATATTGTTAATAATATTCATAAATTAAAAAAATATATTTACGTCGGAATAACCATAAATTCTTATAAGAGACAATTTGATCCCAAATGGTGATTTTAGGTAAGTGCACAATCAGGCTGTTCTATCGTTAAATAGGTTCTAAATTACGAATGTCCTGTGAACTGTATCGTTTTTCTTGTTCAAATCTGTTAGAATAGTGATTATACTCTCGGCAGTACGTTCTTCATATTTCTTACCTGAATCAGTTTTGTAAAAATCCCAGTATGCTTGCTAAGCTGTTTCAATGTTAGATTTTGAAAAATTCTTCAGATAAGAAATTTGTAAGTTTAATTTAATTGGTTCATCTGTTATGATAACAACTTCAACCAATTGAACAAACTTGTTCATTTCGATTATTTTGTTTAACAGAGTTGAAACTTGGCAAGGTACTGAATTATTATTTAACTTGTCACACTCTTGTTACTAAGAGACACTTCTGAAAGTTTGGCGGAGTGGTGATGATGTTTAGTACTATTTTGGATGCTAACTGGATTCCAAAAACTTTGTCGTATTAGAGAAGCTAGTTAGAACCCAAAATTCTGTATCATCGATGACTAGCTACACTGTTATGTTGGCTTATTGGCAGTGAGATTAGACAAAGTTTAAAATATGATATTTTCATGAAATGGAAAAAAATATCTTTCGTTCTAAGGTACAAAATAGTTATACTTATGAAAAAGTTAAAAAAATTATTTATCAATGGTAATATATTTACTGAATCCTCGCGTAAATAAGAAGAGCGGAAAAAACAAATCTTCTCCGTCCAACAAAACCAATTTTTACAGTCCTACTTTCGCGATAACTTCTTCAGATCCCAGACAATTTGACTGCTTACGGTTCAAAAGTCAGGGGTCATATGCTTCGATTGACGGTTACTGATGGTCAATAGAAGCTTCTGAGTTCTCGTGTATTCTGGACAGTAGGATGATCACTGAGACAATTTATAAGGTCATGAGACCTGTCCAACTATCCCAAAAACACCAATTATCAAGTGGTAACTTGATGAATCAATCTGTCTGAAAGTCTACTGGCATAGCATTCGAAGCTTTAAAATTTTTCTGAAGCCAAATCAAGATGGAAAATATATTTAAGAAATTAACTGCAAAAAAGTATCACTAAGTAAGAGGAAACATATTTACTTAAGAACTAAAAAATATAGGGCACAGAGGACAAGTTATGGGTGAGATGCCCGTCAATAGTATCCTGCTTTTAGATCGAGACCTTTTCCTGGATAGACTGAAACTTATTATTAAATTCACTTATATTGTTTCCTAAATAATTATAGAATATAAATTTAATGCATTAAAGCTACTCTAAAGACACAAGTATAACGCAAGTTCAAAAAATGAAAAAACTTATTGCAATATTGAGAGAGCAGATTTTTCCTGAATTTAATTATTTTCTGCTAAACCATAGATATGAAATAAATTAACTAAGTTATCAGCAATGCAGAAGTTACGAGATGAAAAGCAACCTTCTGTTACCGAAGTAATAGTTTGCTCGTCGAAAAAGTCGTTTCAATAAATTCATGTTATGCTTGTCGTACTACCCTAGTTCCTATTTTCTAATTAATTGTGTTACAATGTTTAGAATCAGATATGATAGTTGTATGTAACAATAATCCAAATAAATCTGCGACTTATTTTAATTCTTTTGATACTAGAATTCATCTTCTATAAGAAAATGTTTCAATAAAAAAATTACAAAAGCAGATTGATTAAAGAGCAATTATAAATACAGAAATGGGCAGACCATTAATTATGTTCCATAAGCAATAATCTTCCATAGTGTCTAAATAAAAATTTTATTTTAATTAAACAACGGCAAAGACTTTTGTTCACGAAACCAAAACTATTACCAAACAATAAAATCCAATGAAGGAATAAAAAAAGTACAAAAGCAGCGTTTATAAAGCTGAAATATAGGTACAGAAAATGTACCGAACATCCATTAGGTTCTATAATAGAGAACCTTTCTCAGCAAACGTTACTCTAATTTAAAAATATCTTTGTATTAAACACGGACAAAAGTTCTAGTCTATTTCTGTATTTTTTTTGTGCATCACGTTGTGCTTTGTTCGTCATCCTATATATATATATATATATATATATATATATATATATATATATATATATATATATATATATAATTGTTAGTTTTCTGATGCGCAGCAATGATTAAAAGAGATTAGATAGATTAAGATCATTATGGTAACTTTAGAACTACAACGAGAGCATTATTCAATCATAAGCAAAAATATCTTTGATCATGGATAATTAACTACTATTTTTCAATTAAGTCTCACATTTCACTAAATCATTTTACTATCTTTTTATTCGCAATTAGATTCTTTCTATACTTACGCTAATATATGTATATAATAAAAATAACATATCTGATAAGAGGATTTAATAACGAAAGTTTATAAATAGAAAATGAGCAAATTAGAAAAATTAGTGTCAATAGCGAAAAGAAATTCCTTGCAGATTTCTGACTTCATTATCGTCAGTGTTACAACATAATGAACTCTGAAGCATATGCTAATAAGACAGTTATTTCTTTTCGTAGTTTTACTTTCATTTATTGAATCAAGATTTGATTTTCAGCATACAATAATTTTTTTAAGAACTGCTATATGTTCTATGTATAATTAGAGTTAATGTTTAAAACTAAAGCAAGTAAGATTTGAACCATTTTGAAACGATGCATATTGTTTCACGTACTTTAGAATATAAAAGTAGTTTTCCTTTTAATTAAACACATTTTATAATGCTTTTATGAATAGTATGCGTTCCTGTTTGAAATTGTTAAATTGACATTTTTTAATCTCTTATTTGATTACGCTTTCTTTAATGCAATAGTCGTATTTCTCTTATCACATTTTGGAGCCTAATAAAAGAAATGTTATAGATTAAAATTAAATTTCTAAATAAAAAATGAATTTTTTAATGAATATAAGAGTTTGATAATATTTATTTACTATTAAACAATCTAACGAAATTTGTTACAATATCTTTGTCCAGATATTTTTAAATCTTAATGAAATAGATAATAACAAGTTTCACTTTTGACTATACAATGTACCTTACACGTTATAAGATGATGCAAAAGTTATTAAATGGGCGTGTAATCATTACTTTTTTAATATTTTTTAGAATTTTTTAGGATTCAGCTTGAAAACTTGGAATTTACAGAAAAATTCTATTTCAGTACGTTTAATGCAGTTGGAGAACATTTAATGGTTGCAGTTCTAACATAGTTACCCAAGACAGATGCAATGCATAAATAAATGATGCAGAAGCTTAAAAAAATCTTGATGTCAAGTTAGTTATTGTTCTCGCGAGAGTCACGATAGGCCACTTTGTTGATAAAAAACTATAATTTAAGGAGTAATATTCGCTGACTTTATGAATGTCAATAAGATTTCGTTGTAGTTAGATGTCAAGAAAAATGCTATAAAGTTACTGGTAATGAATTGTAATAAATAATAGCAAAACAAAATATGCAGATTTTTTAAAGCATAATTCCATGCGGAACAAAACCATGGAATCAACTAATGAAATATTCCTTTCCAAATGCAACACAAGAGGCTTCAAAGTGGAATTTTTATATAAAATACCTTAAAATGTACTCAATTTGATGCGTGCACAGTGTATATATTAAATCTTCACGGAAAATGAAAAATAAGAAATAAAAGTTGCGTGAAATAACTCTTGAAGTTATAAAAAATATCAAGTCAGGATTTAACAGAAAAATGTGTGTAAATAATTATTGCGTTGGTATTTATTTATTCATTTTATAATTTTCGCTATTAAGCTTGTTGAGTTTTTTTTTTTAAATTTAAATTTATAGAAAATTAGTTTAAAGGTAATTAGAAAAATTGTAAATAGTTGTAGCTCCAGTAATGCATGCATACATTATGAAGAAGATCGAAAAAATCTTGCTGTCAAGTAAAATGCGATAAAGAAAACAAATGTGTAGATTTTTTGTAGCATTGAATTTAATGAAAGCTTTAGTGGCACAAGGTTCAAAAAAGGACATTTTGAGCGAAACACATGGCTTAAAGTCAGATTAAAAGGTAAAGTAAAGCACATGTATAAAATCAGATAAAATACCGAAAACTCTAAAACACTGTAAAAAGTATATGCATTCAAAATGGATAAGACTTAATTGTAAATTTACTAAAATGGTAAGAAGTATGAAACAATTATGTGCAACTTAAATGTCCTAGTATACTACCAATTCAAAATGTAGTACCCAATTTTATCCAAAAATACTGCTTTGACAGAGAGTTTTCTGGAATTAAGGTAAGTTACCACGTAGTCCCATGTCGTAGAGTGTCCTCAGAATCCTATATTGCCATCTCCTGTTTGTGGTAGCATAATTTCATGTGCAAAAAAAAACATTGAAACTCCTATAAAATATTCATTTCTAATGGCAACACAAGAAACTACAAATTTTCAGACTACGAATTTTAGGGAACAAGGTTAGAGTAAAAAGAACAGAGTGTCAGAAATCATGAGTTCAAAAAACCATTAGAAGAGGGAGAAAGAATAGATTTACTCAGAAGGAGACATTTAAGTTTTCTAAACTCTGGAGAGAAAGAAAACTGTTTCTTTCTTGGATTTTTTTTATTTATTTATTTAAAGTTTAAATTATTTTTATATGTTCAAACTAAAGGTAAATTAACGTCTTAATTATAAGTGCGTTCTTTTTACCCTCATTATGCAAATGCTTTTGATCGGATATTAAATTTATGCTTCAAGATTCAATCAATTAAGAACAAAAAGACAAATCCTGATTAGATATATCACTCATGGGCTACAATAGCGGCACAATTAAACATATCAAGTTTTGAGATGGGTGTACGGTATTGGTCCTCGTTAAACTGTGCTTCCGTAAAGTGCTTGACTTCGCGCGCAGGTCGTCGGGCTACCGAAGCGGGGGTGCCATCCCCTCCGCAGAGGATCAAAATTGTGATGGCATGTCTTCGGATCATCCTCCGGGATGTTTCCCAGACCGTCGCCATTAGCCCATTGTGCAGCTCTAGTGCGACGTAAATTAACAGCAACAGCTTAAACTAAGATTACTTTCAAGTTGAATTATGAGTTGTGCTAGTATTGCTGCTGAAAGAATGTGTATTTTCATATTTACACCTGCTCTTAGTCCAATACGCGTGTTTTTTTAGTCGTGACGCTATTGCAGCCCATGAGTGATTATATACAGATATATGAATGTATGGAGTGATTATAGCTGTCTCATATTATAGAGAGAAGAATATTGACGTGGACTGTTTTCTTCTTAAAAAGTTACGTGATGCTTAAGTCATAATTTTTTTCTTGATTAATAAAAGTTCTTTGTGCTTTCAAAGACGACTTTTACATTACGTCTGCTTAGCATTTCCCACAACGCACTCAACTATAAGCAAAATCACAATTCTTCTCCTGTAAAAATCCCGTAAAATTTACTCAATTTGATGCATGTCCTGACTATATTTGGAAACTTCACTTAAAATTGAATAAAAAAAATTGAATAAAAAAACTAAATGCATAGCTTTTTAAGTGGCAAAGAAAAGAACTTTGATAGTACAATAGAAAAAAAGGGAGGATCATTTTTGCAATTGTTGTAGACACCGTGTAAATATATTTATAATCAGCTCCCGTAAATGCTTTTAAAATATGTTAGAAACGTTTCAATACACTTTTCAAGCACAATTTTTAAATTATTCTTTCTATTATTTCAAATAACAAGTACATCGTTGAGACATCATGACAAAATATAGTCATAAAAGGCAAATATGTAAAACTGTAGTTAATAAATCGTTCAGCTTTCAAGCAGTTAAATAAATTAGGAACACAGAAATAGCTTCGTAGCGAAGTGGAAGGTTATAATTTATGAAAACTGAAAAAGTTAAGAATGGCCATAGAAAATTACCTATTTTGTTTACATTATGCAAAATATATATGGTCTTATTTTCCTTACACATCAACTTCGTTCAATTTTGCAAAGCTAACACAAATGATTTAGCATGCAAAAATATTCGAATTATTTAACAAAAAAATTTAAGATAAATGTGGGAAAGCAATTATTTTTTTATTGGATAAAATAATTAGATCAGATAAGCTTAAAAATAATTGAATTAAATCAATGAATGAAATTACATCAATTAAATATTTAAATTTTCAAGTTAGAAAATGCCAGTTATTGAGCTTGCCTATATTGTTAAAGAAAACCTCTTTTCTTTTTTAAATATTCCATATTCATAGAATCCGTCACATAATTGCAAATGTAAAAATAGTAATAACATCTATAGATATATCTTAAATTAAAAAAATGGTTATGTCACTAAACTTATGGATGTAAAAAAACAAGCATGCACATAATGAGATAATATTTTTATTTTTGAAATATTCTGTGTAGTAATGCTCGAGTACAATAATTTTTTTTTTCATAACACATTTGTACTCATGATCATTGGAAGCCACTCAAGCACTATTGGATTTTTTGAGTAATATGAGTTTTTGCCATCTTCGAATCGGGGGGGAAGCAGTGGCTTCTGTTACATTCATTTTGGGTAAAACGAAACAGCATTTTTGGATAACTGTAATGATAAGAAAAAAGACAATTTTATAACATTATTATGATTTTTTCTTTTACGATAACCATGCTACTTTAACAACACATTTAAAACAACTTATAAAATTGTGTGTATTTAATATATTCATTAATTCCTTGAATGAAACTTTCTTTGTATTTTAGAATTAATGGGTATAATTTTATAACCATTGTTGAACAGCCAGCACAATTTTGAGTTTACGACTACTGATGCTCAACTTCTTAGCCTTGTAATTTTAAACCCTATAAAGAAGACAAGAAAACTCCTGGATCAAGTATTGGACGAAACTTCGCATTGCGTTACACGGAAAGAAAAACCACGAAAGCCACCCAGGGTTAGACTGACTGCAAAGGGACTAACCCATGATCCGTTTACTACTGAGGATGTATTATGTCTGTACTGTGGTTGGTGTGAACCAGGTGCGGAATTCGTTCCGGTTATAGGATTCAAACCCGTGCCACGTCATTGGAATTTAAACACTCTATCCCTTAAACCAGCAATGCAATTATAATCACTTAAAGTCTGAAGACACAGCACAATTGATTTCAGTGTGAAAGAAAATGAACCATTTTTGCCTCAGAATTTAAAAGACCCACTGTGCCTTTAAAATTTAAAGATTTTATGTAGCTTTCATTTCACATACTTGTACCGCTTGTTGAAGGGAATGTCTGAAATATATATAAGGGAGAGTCGAGTAGCCCTGCCTACTTAGGGAGTATTGCTTATATTTCCGTATAATATTGAGTAATAATCAATATTTTTGTATGTTTCTATTGTTTTATGATCTAATTAAATAATGCAAAAAGAATAAACCAAAAAAAGAATAGTTTAACTTAAAAAAATAGAAATTTAAAAAAATTTGACTACTGTATTCAACATATTTTCAAAACTATTGTTTACCATGTGACCAGCTGCATAAATACTTGAAACTTTGAAAATAATCTTTTTTTTAATATAACAATTAATGTCCGATGGCCCATTGACTTGAAAAATATTCTATTCATATGAAATTGACAGTGGGCGGGGATACCCGACACTCCCCTATATATATATATATATATATATATATATATATATATATATATATATATATATATATATATCCCTTTTAGTTTATTGTCTGTGTATATTTTAATGATACATGTTTTACTGTGCAATCATATTCCTAACATACACTCTATAACAAAAAAATCGATGCACCAAGAAGCAATCATCCGATTGCTTTGAAATTTCGTATGCAGGAATGATTTGAACAGATATGGCTGGAATGATGCCGACTGGGGACGTATAGTCCTTAGCGACGAGTTCCGCTTCCAACTGTGTCCTGACGAACATCGAAGACGTGTTTGGAGACGCACAGGGCAGAAGGGGGATCCTGCCTTCACTATTAGACACCACACCGGCCCTCAACAAGGTATTATGGTCTGGGGTGCCATTTCCTTTGACAGCCAGACCCCTTTGGTCGTCATTAGAGGTACACTTACTGCACAGCGGTACATCGACGACATCCTAAGGCCTGTTTTGCTACCGTTCCTTTTGCAGCTCCCTGGGCTGGTTTTTCAGCAGGCAATGTCAGACCACATACGGCACGTGTTGCTATGAACTATCTGCAAGATTGTCAAACTCTTCCTTGGCCAGCCAGGTCACCAGATCTCTCTCCCATCGAGCATGTCTGGGATATGATGGGAAGGCGATCGCATCTGGCACGGAATGTTGATGACCCCCTTCGACAATTGGATCGAATTTGGCAGGAAATACCGCAAGAGACAATCCGGGAGCTTTATCGGTCTATGCCACGCAGTGTGGCAGCTTGTATCCAGGCTTGAGGCGGGTCAACACCTTATTGAATTTGTAACTGTAATTCTGCAATAAATTATTCAATTGCTCTGAAATTTTAATCATTTACTATTCTGTACATTGTCTTGCTATCCACCAATTTTCGTTTCTATCGCACTACTCCACCTTGGTGCGTCGATTTTTTTGTTATAAAGTGTACATATTGTATTGCCTAAAGAAAGGCAAAATTTTATCTAACAATTATAAATCAGTAAAACTCAGAACAGTTTTTAAAAAAAAATATTTTCAAATAATGTTATTTCATAAAAATATAACTGATGAAAGCCACTTTGGATAATTTTGAGCAAAATTCTTACTATCCACAAGCAGTCGCGAGATATGAAAACTTCTCTTTCAAGTCTAGTTGCATCTTGCAACGCTAAGTAATGGAGTGACAGTTTCAGTTGGAAGCGGATTGATTTATTTTTCCGGTAAATCTGATTTAATTCTGAACTCAATAATTAATTTCATATTATTTTTGCTCCTTTCAATGGCTAAAAACCTTTTGTTTACCTTTGAGTTTCGTCGTTCTTTCTATATTCATGAGAGCTATTTAAATCTTATATGAAGAAAATAATTAGTACAATGTGATTATATCTTTAAATTGAATTGTATTCTTTTCTTCGAGAAATACAAAGGACTTTCATGGTCCAGTCTGAAATCATGTTGGTCAAATGCTATTGTAAATGATCAGCAATAAGTAAGTGATAAAAATTTGGACGTAAGAAAGGAATAATAAAAGTAAGAAATATTACTCAGACAAAGAATTTACCTATAATAACATTTATTTTGCTGGCAAAATGCTTGAATTATACAAAAAATATTATATCAAATAGTTTATGTGACGTAGATTCCTTCTGAGTACTATATTCTTACGTTACCGCAACCAATTTTTTTTTTGTTGAAGTTTTTGACACAAAGAACCGGTTAGGGCTATACTGCGTCTACAACTAGGTGGTTATTATACATCTAGGTTGGGGATTTTTTAAGCATTAGTTTTACTACTTATCACTTATTTTTTTCGTAGAAATATATACAATTTTTTAATTCAAGTCATTTTTGGAAGTATAGAGGAATTCAATTCTTTCTTTTCGTAGAAATATATACAATTTTTTCATTCAAGTCATTTTTGGAAGTATAGAGGAATTTTTAACTTTGAAAGTTAACTAATTATCTATATTTCGTTTATATTATTGAATTTAATTAAATGTGAGTAATATTTTTGTAATTTATGCTTGTTAATTTAGATTTGCTGCTATTGTAGGAATAAAACATTAATTTCTGCATTTTCGCACTAACTACGTAATCAAAAATATAGATAAAATGTTATATTGGATTTTGTGGAACAAGAGAAAAATTCAACTTTTGATGTGAAATCAATATTTGTTCAAAACTGAATCTAATTAAAATTATATCTAAAAAAAAAAAAAGATTGAATAATTAATGGATCACCTGAAGATCGTGAGGTATTTGTTTGAATAATCAAGTACCCCTGGAAGTCAATCGATTCCAAAAGGTAATTTTCACGACACATTCTAATAATACCAATCTTATAAATTAAGTATAGAATGACAACTGAACAAATAGATTGTGACCAAACAAAACTACACTACCTAATCCACATCCTAAATGACTTGTTGAATGTAAACTTTCCTGACAGATCAGTAGGTTTCAGTTATACAGAACCATACACAAAAAAAGTTTTATGAAAGTTTTATTTTGTACTCATCGTAAAATAATATTCAGTGTTCCAAAAAAGTTAGTCCAAGGCAAAACAGGAAAAAATCAAACAAAATAAAAAGAAAGTCCTACGGATATAATCAAATTATACAAGATATGATAAATATTTAATTAAAATCTCCATTAATAAGATTGACCTATGCGTTTTACGTTATCTTCGAGATCAAGCAATATTTACTCAACAAATATGACAAAAAATTAAAAGCATTATCCATATCTAAACACTTAAATCTATGAAAAATAATTTTAAAAGTTTCCAAATGATTTTAAACAAGTATAATAAGAACTTTTATACAAACACTTTGTCAACGGAAGCAGGTGCATCTTTTTCTGAAGATACTGTAAAAGAATAAAAAAGAATATTATTAAATGGAAATGTTTATAGCTTCTATAGCTAATAGCTTCTATAGCTAAAAATTTTTAATAAATGAGAGAGGTGGGTTACTTTTACGCCCTTCGTAGCATTGCAGAAAAAGGAGCAGCAAAACAACAGCTGTATTTGCGTTCATGTTTATAAATTTTACGTTAACCTGAAAAATCAAATGATGTAACAAATGAAATTTTGGGGAAATCTAAAGTTAAAACTTATTTTTTAGAGTGTTATCTTGTATAAGGTAATATAGAAAGGTCAAAGCTGGGTATGTGGGTAAAACGAGGATTTAATAGCTCTTTGATGCATAGTTTACAGAAGAAAATAATAGTTTAACCTGATAAATGACTTTATGTCTGTTTGATAATTTTATTATTGCAGTCATTGAACAAAACTTACACAAAGCTAACTGTAGACAATCCCCATGTTATATGTAGAAGAATAAAAGAATTGTGGCGAGTTGTTTGCCCCTTCCAATATTATGAAAAATGTTATCAGAAATGTTATGATTTTAATCCACTAAATGCATTGAGAAGAAATTGGCTGAAGGCTAATTTCATATAATTTTATTATTTGATGCAATTTCTCTTAGCATTCTTATGATAAGCAATAAAAATTATACAAAAATTGTCTTTTTTTTAATCTAATTCTAAACCTAAAAAAATTATCAGTAATAGGATCAAATTTATTGATTTTCAGAGTAGTTTTTAAGTTATTTTATTCAGTTAAAAATTATTGGCACAAGAGCCAGAAAATGGTATACCACGTCAATCACTTGACTGAAACTAAATATGCAGTAAAGTTCTGGAAAGTACCTATTGTCTTTCAAGCAAGCAATAAGATACTGGTGTGAAGTTTCACCAAGTAAAGTTAATAAATGAGGATTTGAATGTAGAGGCTAGGGCACAAGGTTCAATTATAGACATGCTGTGCCAAACAATACTGCAAAACAGATCAAAAGCCTAACAGCATGCAAAAATTCATTTGTAGTACAATTATAGCTGATAAAATAGTATCAATCTGAGGAAGCTGTTAAAAAAAGAAAATTGCATTTTATTTTAGTTTAGCTTCCTTAGAACCCATACATAGCATAGAATATCGTGTTACAATAATTATTTAACAGATTAACGATTCTTAAAATCAATGCAAATGAAATCTTACCACTTAATCGAGTATTCTTTCAAGAATATAAAATAACGAGAACATATTTAGATATTTATACTCTCATTTCAATGCAATTTTTTTCATAAGATGTTGTTTGCTCGAAAACAATAAATAATGAATCGAACAAACAATCTGTCAATACGTCGCTCGAAATATTTGTTTTCAAAACATGCCTTCTTCGCATCAATGTCATCTCATCACAGATTTATGCATTTATTTTCTACCGTTGCCATCTGCTTCACATATTTTCCATTTGATTGAAGCTCAGTTAGTTTTCATAAAATAATATGTTCATTTACTTATTTTTTTTCGCCAAATCGTATGAATACTACCTTTTTTCCAGCAAAAATAGGGTCGATTTAGTAAAAGATTACGAGTACACAAATTTTTACTTAATTTTTTGGCGTCATAATTTCAATTAATTTCAAGAGTAAAAGACAACAACCCTTTTAATCGCTTCTTATTCATCACTGTTTTTTCCTTAGAAAACGGTATTTTGTAGGAATATTTTTTTAAAGACAAATTAACAATTATTTTAGTTTTGCTTAAGAACACTTTGTTCTTCAATTAATCGTAAAAAAATTAATGCTTACGTGGATTTGAAAAATAATCATCTGCACTCGAATATTTTACTTGCTATAGAGACTTGAAATAATTCAAATTAGGAGCGATATTTATCTCTGCACTAAGCTCTTTTATTTTCAAAACTTTCTACATAAATAAATGTTAAGATATATGCATCGCAACATCTAATATCTCTCTTTTGTTACTTTTGATGGATATAAATTCAAACACAAGCTTATGAATTAAAGATCACGAAAGAAAAATATACTTCTCCACAACAATGAATAAATATACAATATTTAATGGGAAAAATTGAGACGAAATTCGCGGAAAAAAACTAAAATTGTAATAATTTTCAAGCAATTTGTATTTCAAAAAAAAAATGTTTTATATTTATACATAAAATTTCATATTCATAAAATATTTTTATATACACCTACTAATTTTTTAGGCTTTTAAATGTAATAGATTTTGTTATTTAAAAGAAAATGTAACTTTAAATGGATCACCCAAAGCAATGTATGGTAGCAACGATTTTTTAAATATAAAGCCACTTTTTACTGGTTAATATAAGGATATTTTGCATTTTTCCTGTTTTATTCATTATACCAGAAAGACAAATAAGTAAATGTTTTTTATCAGTTTCTAAGTCTTTGCTGGTTTTATTGTCGCAAAGTTTAAAAAGAGACATTTAATTACTGAAAAGTTGCTAAAATATGTGTTGGAGTCTAGCGTATAACACCAGAAACGTTTCTGCCAGCGTCCGGTATTTTCAATAGAGTAATTGTCAGAGAAAATTGCTCGATTCTGGTATATTTTGTCTATCAAAATTTTTCAATAGCCATCGTGACGAATGGCACTGAATATAAGTGACATTTATATACGGGAAGTGCACTTTTAAAAGGTATTTTGCATAACCCATGTAGACCTAACGGAACACACACATCTCACGAATTAGGAGATTTCTATGAGAATTCTTATCTGAAAGAGGACTGTTTTCACGTCAATTAAACGTTTTTTTTTATTCTATTTAAAATTCATAGCAGTTAACAGAAGAAAATATTGATTTAGTTAAAGAAAATAAACACTTTTTTAATATGAGCTTTTTTCCGTCATCTCCTAGACACCCCCAAAACGCGTATATAGACAATTATAATTACGGATTAATTTCCATGTAAAGCCACATACAGTTGACAAAAAAAGTATTAGCACACTAAGCTAATTTAAAATTCTTGCAAGATAAAATAACCAAACTAATCCAAACTAGGATTTTCTTTACCTTTATTATAGTAAAAACAAAAGTAAGTGAAAATAAAAAGCACACTTGCTTTTACAGAATTTAAAACAAAAAAACATTATTATATTTTTGCAAAAAAAGTATTAGCACACTTAGTGAAATAAATAAAAATATTTTTCATTATCGGTGATTTGCTTTTTAATATCTTGTATGCAATCCATTGGCCTTAATGACTGCTTCTAATCTTCGTGGCATAGATTCTACTAACTTTTTGGTAATATCTGAGGAAATATTATTCCAGGAATGAATCAATGTAGATTCTAAAGAATCTCTTCCCGTAATGTGGTTATTCCTTACTTCTTGATCTAGATGGTGCCAAAGATGTTCGATCGGGTTTAGATCAGGAGATTGGGGGGGAGTGCGTAGCCTTCTTGGTGCATTAGAAAGCAACCATTCCCTTGTTACATTCGCGGAATGTTTAGGATCATTATCTTGCTGGAATATATAGGTGTCTTGGAGGCCTAATTTTCTAGCACTGCTTTTCAAGTTACGGCGCAAAACCTCTATATACGATAAAGCTGTCATCCTACCATTAATAACTTCCAAATTTCCAACCCCATTATGCGCCATACAGCCCCAAACCATCACATTTCCCCCACCATGCTTAATTGTTGACAAGATATTTTTCTGATCAAAAGCAGTACTTTTTTTCCTCCAAACACTTAAAATGCTTTTTGGCCGAAATATTTCAAACTTACTCTCATCAGAAAAAATAACTTGCTTCCAAAACCCCATTGGCTTACTTCGATAGGTCAGAGCAAACTCAAGTCTCTTTTTCCTATTAACCTCGCTAATAAAAGGTTTCTTCCTTGGCCTCCTACCCCGAAGACCACTCATAGGGAGAACATTTCTAATAGTTTGTGGCGTCACTGACTTGCCAGAAGTTGACGCAAAGTCGTTGGCTAAATTTTGAGCACTTTGAGTTGGATTTCTTAGGGCCATTTTAACAACATGCCTCCTTTCCCTGTCATTTACTTTGACTGGGCGACCAGATCGGGGTTTATTTTTCGTGGATCCTGTTTCTTCCACTTTTTTAATAATGGAACGAACTGTTGAAAAGCTCAATTTTAACTTTTTTCCAATATCCCGATAACTTTTTCCTAATTCACGGAGACATATTATCTTTTCTCGAGTGGAGCCTGGAATTTCACACTTCTTCGGACTCATACTTAATGAATAGAGAAATTCAAAATAACACTGAACGTAACTTAATAATCTAGTCTTAGTACAAGTTATGAATCGGTTTCAGTAAGTGAATATAAGGTTTTATTCTTCTTATCTGTAGTGGTAGTAATGCAATTCGAGTGTGCCAATATTTTTTTTGTAAAATAAAATGCGTTTTTTCTATGTAAATATTTTGTTAACAATGACAGGAATTTTATATTTTGTGATTTAGTTTTCATTTGAAAATTGAGTGTAATATAGTTTAATTGGTAAAGTTAGAACTTTTCGTTGCGTAAATATTTGAAACTATATTGATGTGCCAATACTTTTTTTACCGACTGTATGACACATTCAACTTATTAATCATATGGAATCGTTGAAAGCAATTGAAATCTAGAATTGAAATTACAAACTGCAATAAAATGTGCTCCTTTTAAAAAAATTTCTAGTTTGATATTCATTACAGACTTAATTTTCGTTTAGATGATTTAATTTTTGCTGTGATTCATTATTTCCTAAAAAGCTAATATTATAATATCCAATGTTTGAATAAGCTTCTCTTCCCCCTCCCATACTCAAAAGCATAAATATGAGCAGTTTATTTGCATGCATCAAATTGAAGCTTTATTTTACTTCATCAATTCTGTAAAGAAAATATTTTTTTGAATATGCTTTTGTGTTTTAAGGGACTTGATAAAAATGTTCATTAAGAAAATATTATCATTTAGTTTCATTTCAATTTAAGCATTTATGATATTGCAATTGATATCTGCCTCTTTTACTTTCAAAAGAATTTTTTAAACGTATTAAAAATTGCTTTTATCAAAAAAATAATTAGCATAGAACTTATTTTGGAAATTGAAGGAAAAAAGATCTAATTCTAGGAAAGTTTTTTATTTTGTTTTCGTATAATGTGAAAAATCGATTTTTTTTCGGTTCATTCTACCATTCATTTAAACCTTTGATTACATATTTATTTATTTTAATATTTCTGCTTTTATTTAATTTTTTTTTTCTGTAAAGATTTTAATAATTGATTTGAATGCAGAGTTTTAAGGATTTAGCAAACACAGTGAAATAATTCGTTGCACGTTATTTTATATTTCCTATTTTTTTACTTTGTTTTGTCGTGTATACTCAATGATCAAAACAAACCCGGTAGCAAAAGCCAACTATGTCATCACGTTATGAGTTGAATATGCAGTTAATGTCACAGGGTCGGGCAAAAAAGGTATGAAGTGACAAAGACATAGTACAAACATAACTTAAGGATTTAATAAACTGAAATCCGAAGAATCTCTGGAATCTGATGTATTTAGATATTAATATTCTTTTCTCCTCAACAAATTGTTTTTTATCATTTTTTTTTGCATCTTGTACTTGTAATATATTACATATTAAAAGAAATATATACAAATTTATCGATAAATGATACTAAATCGTTTATCAAAAAAGTAAAAACTCACCACGCCATTATTAACCAAATAATTTTTAACTAATTTGGATAATAGACTCTGCGTGTATTATGGTATTTGCTTCAGTTGTAATAGACAGCAAATATACTAATATAGGCATTATGCATTTTAATAGTAAAGAAGGTACTTATCAAAACTGAATCAATACTTCGCAGTTTAATACTGTGGGAAGAGATTCGTTATGACCCCTCGAAAATAACAAATGAAAATCACTTGATAAGGCAATTTTGACCATGAAATCAAACTGCTAAAACCTGTTTTGAGGAATATAATTTAAAAAAAGTCACCGGGACGCCAAAAAATAATAAAAAATGGAATTACTTTATGTTATGCATTTCTGTTGCAATGTATCTTTTAATTACGAGCAAGATTTCATAGTATGTTTATAGTACTGATTTATTGATTATTTGTATTTTTTCACTTCATGCGAAGAACGGTTATTCAGATAGAATTATCAAAATATTGTTCTAAATAAGTTAAGTTAGGTGTTATAAGTCTTACTGGTTCTGTTTAAATATTCTAACTGCAGACATTCAAATATGTAACATAAAAAATAAGAAATTATACAATTTAGTCACCCATATTTATTCAACACGGTTGCTAATTCGGTTGCTAATATGATATTTTATGTTTGCAATGACATTGTATTTTAATTGCTCTTTAGAAGTTTTATATTCTTTGACTTCAAGAACTTTCCTACTTCATAAATTCAAAAGTTTTCATAAAAAGGCTCACGTATCAGTCTCTTCAGTACTTGATAAACTTGAAGCCATACTAAACTTTTCAGATCTTTTAGATAGTTATCAATGAGTACAATGGTTTTAACTCTCACAGAAGTTCATTTAATATATTTTTGAAAAACCAGCATTTTCTTAGATAGATGATCTATATGAAGAATGTAGTTTAAAATGTCTAAGTTACAATTGTATGATTTACATTTTGGAACACTGGTCAAACGGTGAAAAACAAAGATAATCACGATTCATCTAGCAAAACTTGCATATGAACAAAAATTTACTAAACAGTTTGAAATTATATCTGTTAAAACGTATGTCAACTCTCTAAAAGGCTTTGAATCATGATTAATTCATTACACGTTGCATTGTGAATGTTCTCCGAAGAACTAATGAGCGTGTGTCTCTTTGATATGTCCTTTTCGGAAGCAGGTGAGTTGACATCTGCCTTGCGCAAGCACAACACAGATCAAGGCCAATCTTAATGTGGATTTAATAGTGTAAAATTTATCTTGGCCAAAACAGTCATAATTTTACTACAAAAACATTGTTAGTTGTAAAAAACATTTTTATAATCAAAAAAAGGCACAGATAGGACAAAAACAGAGCAGATGATAGAATGAGCTAAGTTTCTAAATGGAGTACAAACAAAATTTACTGAAATAAACAAAATGACAGATATTAAACTCATTCATCTTATATCACAGACAGTGTTAAAAGGAATTTGCTTTCCTTGTAGTAAACCTGAACCGGATAGACAAATTAAAATAATAGTAATCATTCTCAACAATAATTAATTTGAAATATCCTGAGGGACTCATGCTAATAAAAGATAAAATAAATTTTACTTAAATTAAAGAAGATAAAATAATATGATTTTTTTTTTAATCTATATAAAAGTTTACACAGAATTCTTATCAGTATTCTAAAAATACTTAAACATTTTGTATTAAATTCTTCTATAGCTGAACTGTATTTTTTATGTGTTTTAAAACACAAAGTAATAAAAAAAATGAACAAAACGCACTAAGACTCTGCTCTAATATAACTGCAACTCTTAATTTTGACTGTTAATTTAAAAAAAAAATCACTGTTTTTCTATTGTTCCTTCGATTTATCACACATTGATATTTTTTTCTTTTATTGCTATTCATTTTTTGAAACAATGCGTATGAAGAGCTTGAAGTATGGCACGTTTTGAAATTGTTTTAAGAATTTTTTGGATCATCAAGACCTCAATTTCCATGCAATCACAAGATGTTACTGAGCATTGTTTTGTTCAGTAATTTAAATTTCAGAAAATTGAAATGTTTTTATCTGGAAACAACAATAAGGAATTGTTTGAAATAAAAGAAAATCACATATTTTACTATGTGCCTTATAAATGTCTTAGATCAAGCATTTATACGTTATTAGAAACACAAATATTTTATCAGTTACAGTTTTAATCAGTAATAGTTACACAGTCTTCAATTTCTACTAAGATTGATGACCTAAAAATCAGTTACTAAATCAGGACTATTTCCATCAACATTGTACATAAAATATTTTACAAATTAGTTCCTAATGTTTTTCCTAGTATCTAGTTACCTAGTATCCTAGTATTTTATTTCAGAAAGTAATTTATTTTTTAATCATCTGTAAAAGAAAAATTCTATGAAAAAATTAACAGCTGAATTTTGAGAATTAGAAAACAAAATATTTCATAATAAATTATTGTGAAAGCACGGGGAAAAGCACAAAAGTATTTTATTGCTCCTCGAATCTGATTGAATGCTAGAATCCATTTCTCCATTTTTTTTTTTTACAAATAATTATATTTCCTTAAAAATAAGTGGCATACTGCACTTACAGTGTAAGTGTGCCAACCTATAATCGGATCAGTAGAAAAGTCTGGAAAAACACAGTTCGACCTAATTAAAGAGCTCTAAACAGTTTTCATAATGTAAGCACACTCATTAACTACATAAGAAAATTGAGACAGACAGACAGGCAGGCAGATTAGCACCAAAGCCATATTTTGTTTCATTTCCATTGTATTGGATGCAAAGCAAAATCGATGTGAAAACAGAATGACTGAAGAGTGAAATAAAATGACTGAATAGTGCTTACCTCCACTACTGTGAAATATCCGCAGTTTCAGATAGTACTTTTTCTTATTATAACAAACATAATAAATTGAGATTTTGAGAAATTAGAATTAAAAGAATTTTGTCTATTTAAACAATTTAGATTCACGGCTAAAAAATCAAATAACCAGTTGAATAAAACAGTAAATTTTGATAAAAAAAAAAAAAAAAAGTTTGGTTTAAAAATGTTTCACTTGACTGCAAAAAAATATATTCCTTAGAAACTTCATAACTCGGATGGCGAGCGCAAAATAAAATGACAGAGTCAAAATCTGCGCCTTTTACATCAATACAATACTCTGATTAAGTTTTTTTCACGCGTATTGAAACTGGATCGAAATATGTTTCTTCTGCTTAACCTGTTCTTTGAAAGTAGGCAAGCAAGTTCTTTAAATAGTAACTATCTGAGGAAAAATCGAATAGGCGTATTTTTCTTGTTATTTCAATTATTAAACCATGGATACATGTCAGCATTTTTTTTAAAAAAAATTCGAACTTACGGAGTAGAATTTAATTTAATGTAGAGTACAGGAGCGTAAGATCTATGTAAGACCTTCTCCAAGGAAGACTGTTACATACAGATCAGAAAGTAATAAACATGAAAATCTATGAATTTATTGATAATTTTAATTGTTGATAAAGCATACATAATAAACTTTTCAACGATTTTCTATTGCTACAGAAAAAATGATTTTTGAAATTGCATACAAAAATTAAGATAAATCTTCGAAAACTGGAGAGACTTGGAAATGGGAATAGAGCAAAAATGAAAGTAAGATATTTGAAGAACGCCGAATGAAACTAAATTGTAATTTAAAATAATAGTAACTATTCGTTGAGAAAATAATGTGATGAAGAAAGTTTGTCTTTGTAGTGTGTTTGTATAAGCTTCCAGAAAATCACACTAATGTACGTATGAATGGATTTATACGCCGTAAAAAAATTCCAAATATCTGAACAACAGAAATGGTATCAACGACTTAACACTAAAGCGGTGTTTCACCTTATGCTCCATTTCTCTGATATTAAGGATAGTTACTGGTTGATAGAAACGCTTAGAATGCTTTTTTTTACACTACTTGGTACAAATTTGCCTCCAACATGTTTTTTTTTTATTCAGTAACGCTAAAATTTATGATTACAGTATAATATGATACTCAGGAATCAGTAGAGTTATTTTTATGATACAATATTTCGCAAATTTAGTATGCATTTACAATGTATGTTTAGTATACAAATTTAGTATGCATGTACAATATTTCTTAAAAGGAACTTAGTTTGTTAACAAAACATACACAAATCATAGACTAAATATTAATATAAATTCATACAAAGCCGTAGGAAATTAAATTAAATATTATAAAATTAGTTTATAAAATTGACAGATTTATGTAAATCTTATGAGAACTTAAACATCTATATAATACAACTAAAATCTTACATACACTGTTATACGTTATAAAATATTACAAACTTTTAATACATGGCATAAATCAGTAATATGTGTGCAAATTCTACTTCACATACTGCGTTAAAAATACTGCAATTCATTTTTAAAATTTAATTCCACAAACAGCTTTTCAATTCGCTCAGAAAACAAGCATATTGTTCAGACATAAATGCAAAGTGTAGTGTTAAAATCAAATATGTAAAACTGTCATTATTAATGAATAGTTCACCTTCCAAGCAATTTAATATTTAAGGAAAGCAGAAACGTTTCAACGATAAACAAGCAAATGTTATGTTTAATTTATAATTTAGGAATACCATGAAGTGGCTTGTGTACTTATCTTATCTAGACAAGCTTTAAGAATTTGTAGTTTACATATTTTATAATCCCGGAAAATATTGAACCGTATAGTAAATACTTTAGTAAAAAAGTTAGACAAAAACAGTAAAGGAAATAGTATGTAATTCGTCATAACTGAAAAATTGTTTTGCAAAGTTTCAACAAATAAATTTTATTTAAACGTTTTACCTCTTAAATTTTAAATGAATGCTTCATCTAATACATATTATTTTGCATATAATTGCTTGAAAACAATGTTATTACTATATTTTTGAATTATATCAGTGGTCATATTAGAATCATGCATCAATAAGTATCATATATAATTATAAACATCTGATATCTAGTATGATATTATATATCATACCTCGATAGTCATAGGTTTAAAAAAAATGAAGCAGTCGGAGCAGCATTTACCATAGTTGAGCTCTTCAATTTATGTATGCTTTGCTTTTAAACGATTGATTCAAATAACTTAAACACGATTGTTAAACAAACATGCTCTCAAATGCTCCCATTTCAGAGCATTCAAAGTGAATGTAAAGTCATACTAAAGATAGATTCATTCGGAAAAGAGAAAAACTTTGTATGTGGGCTTAAGTTTGCAGAACGTGAAATTAATACAGATATTTATGATCATATGATTACTGCTTATGCTTAGTACTTTGTTAGAACAGAATTTTTTCATGAATTATGCGAAAGATTTCTATTAAGTAGGAATTCATATTGGATATGGATATTCAAAAACAAGGTCATTGCTACTTATTTTAAAAATTATTCGAGTAAATTGAACTGATAAGTAGAAATGGCTCTATATGATTTAAATCAATTCATTATCAATGCATTGCAGATATATTGTAAATGATAACATATTTAGAAATTAAGATTTGCCAAGGTTTCAGTCTCTTTTAGTTTCAGGTGAATTATAGGTCACAAGTTTCCTGGGATATTTAAACTCCTACATTTTCTTTTATTAAGTTTCCACTAACTCTATTTCTTACAAAATAAATACCGGCGTTGACTTGCAGTATAAATATCCACATCCATTAAGAGATTATAAAAGAGAAAGATTTGTTTTCATTTTTTTTATTTAAATCAATTCATTATCAATGCATTGCTGATACATTGTCAATTATATCATATTTAGAAATTAAGATCTTTCGAGGTTTCAGTCTCTTTTAGTTTCTGTTCAATTATAGGTCATAAGTCTCCTGATATTTTAACTCCTACATTTTCTTTTATCATGTTTCCGTTAACTCCATTTCATACAAAATAAATACCGTCGTTGACTTGCAGTTTAAATATCCACATTCTTTAAGAGATAAAAAAGAGAAAAATTTGTTTTAATTTTTTATTTGAATCAATTAATTATCAATGGATTGCAGATACATTGTCAATGATAACATATTTAGAAGATTAAGATTTTTCGAGGTTTCAGTCTCTTTTAGTTTCTGTTCAATTATAGGTCATAAGTCTCCTGATATTTTAACTCCTACATTTTCTTTTATCATGTTTCCGTTAACTCCATTTCATACAAAATAAATACCGTCGTTGACTTGCAGTTTAAATATCCACATTCTTTAAGAGATAAAAAAGAGAAAGATTTGTTTTAAATTTTTTATTTAAATCCATTCATTATCAATACATTGAAGATACAATGTCAATTATATCATATTTAGAAATTAAGATTTTTCGAGGTTTCAGTATCTTTTAGTTTCTGTTCAATTATAGGTCATAAGTCTCCTGATATTTTATTTCCTACATTTTCTTTTATTATGTTTCCGTTAACTCTATTTCTTACAAAATAAATACCGGCGTTGACTTGCAGTATAAATATCCACATTCTTTAAGAGATAAAAAAGAGAAATATGAAAAGGAAACCAAGATCAGCAGAATCAAGAAATGCACTGAAAAAAGTCTTTTTTCAAAAGATGTGAAAGAAAGTAAAAGGCGGGAGGAAAGAAAAAAAAACCTCTTCAGAAAACACGTAATTTAGTCGTCTATTCAATTCATTTCGTTGAAATACTTGAAAGGAAAACCTCCATCATAAAAATTAAATCTATTTTAAATGGAAGCTCTTTTGAAAAGGAAATGGAAAAGTAGAACGTTAAGAAGTTAGAAGTAAAATATATTCTCATTTCAGTAAAGTAATTATTGTTTCTTGAGAATAAATACACTTCACTTAGATTTCTTCGTAAAATTTTTGCAATCATTTGGTACAATTTAAATGAAATGGAAAATAATTATAAATGCATCAAGTTTCTAAGTAAAATTTCTTCTATTCCTGCTTACACTCTCATTAATTTGATTGTCAACATTCACCGGTGAAAGTCACCGGTGAATGTCCACCGGTGAATCACCACCGATTTTGCTCGTTCGCAGTAACATGCACATCATTTACATAATAATCTCATCAGGATAATTATTTCATACTTTGCCTAAATATCATCCGGTATTTCAAAAAATAAAAATAATTGG
This sequence comes from Parasteatoda tepidariorum, assembly GCF_982258835.1. Classification (NCBI taxonomy): domain Eukaryota; kingdom Metazoa; phylum Arthropoda; class Arachnida; order Araneae; family Theridiidae; genus Parasteatoda; species Parasteatoda tepidariorum. The sequence continues at coordinate 68,688,629 of NC_141760.1, read as the reverse complement.
TTTTGTTGGCGATGATCTCGTAAGGCGATAAGGAATCATTCATAGTACAGGTAAGGAAGATATTAACCTCGAAGGAAAAATGGATGAATATTCCAAGAAACCGGTTTTTGAGATCCCAAGGTCCTCCAAGGATCTAGATTCTCTTTTTAGTTAAACATTTCTCATTAAACTTAGTTTGGAACAATGTATGAGATATCTTTGCATCTTACATTTCGAAAATACCCTGAAATGTTTGAGAAAATGTTAACAAATATATTTGTAATTTTTTTTCTTTTTGAAATGTACCTAAGAGTTGCTTAACTTGAAATTTGAAATTCAAGTTTTCAAATTTGGAAAGTATCCTAGTTATTTTGAAAAGAAAATTAACTGCGGGTTTTTTTTATGAAAAAAAATTTCTTTTAAGAGCAAAGGAGTTTTTTAAACCTGGACACTATCAAAACTTCGGCGTAATATCTTTTTATATTCCATGTTGAACAATCCTAAAAGGTATGTAAAGAAACACTATTTTTCATCAAATCGAGCATTCATAAGGAGCGTATAAAAGATCTAAACAACAAAAAGGCAAAAGGTTTACACCAAGATCTCTCAAATTTACACCATACGTTAAATATTTTCTCTTCCAAAAATTCCAATGTCGGCGCATTTTCATTTTGTCTGCAATTATATACAATCTACAACGAGATGGTGTGTTGTCCTCATTTTTGCTTTTCATCTGTAGAATATACGTGTAAGTTCACCGTTAAAAGTATAAATGCATTTTTTTAGTTGTCGAGTACGAATATTTATATTTTAATTTTCAAATATCAGCATTAAATAATTTAATAATGTATAATTTCTCTCCGATCCTCCTCCGTTATGCCTAGTTCGAATTCGTTTACATATTCTTGCTCATTCACATATTCGTTTTACGAAGTCATTTTATTTCAATAATTAGAACTAGTGCATGTATGCATCCTAAATTACAGATTCTTGCGTTATATTGTCACGTAAAAATAACTTCACTGACTCTTAAGTGTAAGTATCTTAGTATCTTACTAGAATTAAAAATTTTAGTGTAACTAAATAACAAATATTGTGGTTGGTGATAGATACTTTACACAAAGTAATGGGGAATAACATTCAAGATTTCCTACAGCGCCAAGATCTATTCTTGGGTTTTGGTTTAGTGGACCGCCGCTTTGCTTAGTGGAACACTAAGTATACTTTGTATAGTGTATATAGCTATAGTTACCTCTATTTCTGGTGTTCATATTCACGAAATTTTTTTATGAATTATACCAGTACTTATCTATTTGGTATTTCATATTTAATCGCTTTGGTGAATGTCCGAAATATTTATTACATCCGATTTGATATTAATTTATTCGTGGTTATAATTACATTTATTCGATATTTTAATACTTACCGACGATAGATTAGAACAAACATCAGTGTTTGGGGTAACGGGTAAATATATATCGGGCAATGGCACTTGACCTTAAAAAAACATCAGTGTAGGGTATACCGGGCAGTGGCACTTGACCTTAAAAAAACATCAGTGTAAGATATACCGGGCAATGGCACCTAACCAGACCTAGTATGACTAGACCTTTGGTACATGTCCGAAATATATACTAGGTCTAGTGCCACTTTGGCTATAGCTTAAATATTTAAAAAAATGAAGCAAAGCGTTTGAATCAATTTTAAACTGATAACGAAATTATTGCTTTAAGATTAAAAAAAAAAATAATAAAAACTGCGCCAGATAAGAGTAATTGAAGTAGTTGCTTTATACAGCGCACGTGCGAGAAAAATTTTAAAAAAAATTCTCCTGGTGCATCTAAAAGTGGATGAATATCCCAAGACACCTAAAATCCGACTGAATTTCACGAGAAAATTAGATTTTTATGGATAAGACTATTTTAGCAGTCAATTCTTTCTTGCGAAAAACAAAAACGAAATATATTACTTTGTCTATTCAGAAACCAATACCAGTAGAAGTAACAAAGTTTATAAATTGTATTATAAATAGGTATTCGTAATACGAAGTAATACTTGGCATAATAATTGGTACTAATACTACGTAATGCTTGGTATTCGTTATACTAAGATCCAATTCATACTTAAATACATTTATATAATTATACTGCTTCATTTAAAATAGTTTAAAATTTATCAAACAAATATGGCAAAAAAAGCAATACAAAATCCAAATTATTCTTTTCTACTATCATGATTTTAGTTATCAAATTTTGAAAGGAAATTTAATACCCTACTATTCACGTTAAATCTTTCAACTAAAAAAATCGAAAATGATCGAACTCCATACAACCATGCTACTGAAAGAATATCTTTAGGGGCTTTAGTTATTTGAGATACATTTATCTTGCTCTATAAAAAGATTATCTTTTCTTTTAAAGATATTTCCACCAATATATCACATTGTATAGGTATATTCTATTCCTTTCGAGTTTCGAAATGATAAATTAAGAAATTCAATGCATTTTTATAAAATAAATTAAAACATTTTATATTTTTTTCATGCTTTTTGTAAGCGTAATATTTTTATTTATTTAGATTAATATTTCGTCTATCCTACAACTAGGTGCGCTATGCATGATATTTTTATTATTTTTTTATTTATTTAGTTTCATATTTCGTCTATCCTACTACTAGGTACGCTATGAAAGTTATTTAATAACTCAGGTTTAATTTGAAAAGATTGTTCTTTTTACATGCGATAGATGCATTTTATTGAGCGTGCATTTTAATGTTGATTTCTTCCATATGATTCATAGAACACAGTAACTTATTTCGCCAGCAATACTTCTTGTAATTAGAATAGGGTTCCTAAGGCTGCTTGATTTTCCTACTCTCTACGCGTTTCCCTCTCAGTTATTCTGATAGCGGAAAATCTTGCTTTTCCCCACAGTAAGAAATCTGAATGTACTGGCCTGTTGAAAAAGGAAAATTTGTGGATACCATGGCAACGTTTAGGGGAGAACGTGGAGAGTGGAAAAATTGTGTTATCTTCAATGTCTATTCTATTTACAAAGTGTATAGTCATAAATAATCTTCCTTCATAGACTAATCAAAGATAATAGTCATTTACCCTTTTATGCAATCTTATCAGATGGATTCTTCCACGGAAAATAATAAAATAAAATTATTTCTTCCGTCACTAATAAAGTATTGAAATGACTAAAAAATAAAAATCTGTGACCCAATACCAAAATAAGACAAAATAAGTCTCAACATTTTATAAGAAAGTGTACACACTGCAAATTCCAAAACAATCTGATAAAAAATTTATGAAACAGGTGAAGTTCTAACAATGTAAATATAAATATTAGTCATAAAAGAAATATAAATGTGCTTTTCGTATATTTCTGTTCAGACAATTTATATTTTTTATAAAAATTATGAGTCATTTGTTGAAATAAACTCTTATATTCATCCTAATACAGAAAAATTCCATTGATTTTCTAGAATTAAAGTGATTGTAAGGTTTATTGGCTGAAGATCTATTACAAAACTTCCGGCTCAAACAATGCCTTAAAAAAATATCAAAGTGCATACGACAATTTTAACTTTAGAAAATGCATGAAATTAATAAAAGGGTACCTAAGCTAATGCATAAAACAAAGGCAAATGCATATAAAATTTAATGAAACAAAACTGAGGATATAATTACATTAAATATATGACACTGGATAAACAGTGCTTTGTTATAAATAATATCAGGAATGAAATTGAAAATACAATAAAACATTTGATTACAATATAACATTACAATGACCGACAATTTTACCTATACAGAACGACCATTGCGGTAATCGTACACTGTTTTTATCAATGTTTGACCGCATTAAGAAAATGAGCTGAAATATATGATTTTTAATTCAAATAAAATTATAAAAAGTTACAAAAGATCACTTTTAATAATTATAAAATTCTGCAGCTCTTTTAACAGTGCTATTTCTAAAAGAACCTATATTTTAAGGGAAAATAACATCAAAAGACAGTTACAAACCAGTGTAGATATTGGCAATTTCAAATAAAAGTTACTAACGAAAATTTCGTAACAATTTCGGCTAAGTATTAGGGATACCTAGCATTTTTGTTTCATGTCGCTGGAAAGAACAATGACGGCGTTTATTACTTGTAGTGGTAAGCGGGTTGTTTTTTCGCAGGAAAATACAACAATCAGATACAACAAAGCTCAAATATGAGATTTTTGAGAAACTGATAAAGAGTTTCACGCTCTAAAAAAAAATAAACTAGGAAAGTTGGAAAAATTTTATCAAATGTAAGTTGAAAAAACTGAAATTAGGCATATTTTAAATTCGTTTTCAATCTGTGGGAGCCATGGTGACTGAGTAATTACAGCGTTTGCCTTTCAAGGAGGTGAACTGGTCTTGCATTTTAGCGATGGCTGGTCGTTACGAATTCCGCATCCGGATCACACAGATCACTCTGCCGGCGTAAAATAACCTCAATGGTAGACGGATCATCATTTAGAGTCCCCTTGCCAGAAGGCTAACCGTGGGAGGTTTTCGTGATTTTCCTCTCTATGTAACACAGATCCGGGTTAATTCCATCAAAAAGACAGCCGCGAAGGCAAATTTTGACCAATATTTGATCCGAAAGTTTCTTTGTCTTCTGGTTTGCTTTAAAACTTACAAGGCCATGGAGTTTAGCATTAGCAGTCATAAACCAGAAAATGGGTCTGCCAGAGGGTCAGCAGTCATAAACCAGAAATGGGTATAAGAGAAAATAAAATCTGTTTATTTCATCTTATAAACGCATTAATAGTTCTTAATATTTTTTTTTTTTTTTAAATTTAGTGCAAGGTAAGTAGCTGCCTTTGCTAATTATAACAGTCTTTGCTAGTTGTAAGTTGTACCTATAATTACGACAGCTATTGACATTCCTTTCGCTCATATAGAATAAAGAAGTATTTCGGATGAAAAAAAGATGACCGTTTTAGGATTTTTTTTCCTACAAGGAAACGTAACAGCATGTTCAACATAGCTAATTATGCCGTTGTCTTTTCCTAGTTATATCAACAGTTCAGATTCATAGCCAGCCAGAATTTGAATCCAAATATCTTTTTTTCCTCGTTATATTTTGAACAATATACGGAATATGCATTTGAAACGAGCGTAATTTTTAAAGACAAGAGCTATCGGCGAATAGGAAAGAGATTTCTTTTGTTAAATAAATAAATAAAAGCTTACGTTGAGGCTAATAAATAAAAATAAACTAATTTTAGGTCTCGTCTTTTATCAAATTTTATTTGCAGGTTAAAAACACCACAACTGTCTTTCCTGCGTTAAAATGCCTATTTCACATAGAAACGCCAAAAAATGTAGGGATAGGGATTTTATCGAAATCTTCCATAAATAAAATAAAACTGTTGTTGATGTCTGTTAAGACCTAGAATATATTATAGAATATATATAAGAATATATTACGAAAAATAAAAATGCCCCTTTTAAAGAAAATATGTAAATAAATAAAAGTAATTTCTCTTTAGGAATTAATGAGAACAAAAGCAAACAAAAGGACAAGAAGATAAAAACAAAATCAACTAATAATGGTAACATATACCGGTTTTTGAACCCTAATGAATACCTGTCTTAGCTTTATAATTTTTTTAACTACTTATATTTCATTTATTATACGAATTTATATGTATATATTTTATATAAAAACATTTTGCTTTAAAGAAAATTTTAAGGTTGATTAATTCAACATTTCGAATATGAACGGACCAATAGAAATAAATTATAATAGGGTTGTTGGCACTTATTTTTCAAATAAAATTCATTCATTTTTATTAATTTAAATAAATATTTTGTTTAAAATATATCGCAATAAATTAAAAGTTGTCATATATTATGTATGCAATTTTTTATTTTAAATTTTTTTTTAATATTCCTTTTTGCAATAAACATATAGTTTTTTTTAAATCTAAGAAGAGAAATGGATAAAATTACTGAACAGTTTTTTTGCACAGTATCAATTTCTTCCAAAAATATACATGGAATTAATTTTACACAGCATACGGGAGTCATTAAAAATATTTCTTGAATAATTTGATTTCCTTGTCTTTGTATTTTAATAGTCTTTACATTTTTAATTTAATTCTTTTCTTTAAAACTGTTGTGCATTGTACTAAATTAATCTTTTGTTCCTTCATTTTTTAACAATTTATTCAAAGTAATGAAAGATTAATTCATATTTAAATTGAGGCCAAAAAGCAGAATGCTTCATAAAAAATAAATAAAAATGTTCTTTAATTAAAATATAATTCCCAAAGCAACTGAGGGTATTCATTTTTTTGGTTTATTTTAATAGGATCACAAAAGATTTTTTTATTTCGTTTTTGTTTCTGATACTTACTGTTTTTCAATAATTATCTTTTTTATTTCTTTCTGATTCAATTAAAAATCTTTGTTTGAATGTTTTCTCAAAAAAAGAAGAAAGAAAAAGAAACTATGTTTTTTTAAACCCCTCATTGATTTGAAAATAATTATTATTCGTCCAATCGAAGTTCTTTTCAACAACTGCGGTTTTTATTTTGATTATTTTATAATTTTAATATTTTGTCTGGTTATTTCATTGTTATTACGTGAAATTAAATTGCATGTACTGATCGCAATTAAAAATACTATACTACAACGAAAGATTAATACGCAAATTTTTATTTACTGTGTTATTGTTGACATGAATCTAAACTAATCTTTAACTCTTTTTTTATTTACATACATTTATTTTAATATAAATATCAACATTTCAATTTCCTTAAACTAAAATTACTTGTTTTAATGACTTTTTTATTGAAAGAACGACATAGATGCAAAACTAAATGCTATATTGCGTACGCAAAGTTTAACTGTGCTATAAACTACACCTGAGACAAAAACAAAACTCAGATGAAAGCAAACAAAATCATGGCAGGTCGCAAGATCGCTTAAAGATTGAAGAATACAGCACACCATTTGTGATTATATTAATTCGAACGTATTAGTAGTCTTCACCCTTCGTATTCCTATTAGCTTCTTCTTGCTCCTGCAATGTTCAGGACAGACTGAAGGTTACTCACCTTATTATTTATTATTATTATTTTTCACCCTATTATTTCAACACTTATTTCCAATCTCCCTTCTGTTATTTAGTTATATTGGTAAAGCTTGTTCACCTGCCTTACTGGTAAAACACTTTTATCCTCGCTGCAACTTGTTTGTAGTTTTCGCTCGCATCTATGTGTTTTCATTCCGTATTTCGATTATTCCGTATTTAGAACTAAAACAGTAGCCTGCATTTTTATGTGGTTTTATTTTAGATCTTTTATTATAATGTGTAGTTTTTTTCGCATAAAAATTCTGTCATTTAGCTGAATTGACAAAACCGTTAAGTGGTGTCGGCTAAGCGAAATCTTAAGCTTGGGGTTTCAAAACAGAAAGCTAAGTGCGTGCTAAACCTTTAACGTCATAAATATTTCTGTTATGAGATTCTAACTGGATTTTGCTCAACTCAATAAGGCTTGATTAAAAGTTTTGAAAAAGCAATCTAGGTTTGAACGTAGCTTATTATTTTGATGTTGAAAGGCCTATAAGTAACTTAAATTCCAAAAAATTTTTCCAGTTATTTGGTTATTTTAATATGTATAAGTATATGTTTTCAAGAAGTTATATTTTGGTATTAAACATATAATTAAACATTTTATATGGAATGTTTGGACTAGACACATTCTCGCAAAATAATGTGGCTACATTTAGCGTTTATTTCCTATTTACTTTTTAACTTTTTTTTTCTACTTTTTTTTTAACAAAACATAAAATCAAACAAAAAGAAAAATCTTAATTATTTTCTTGCTTAATAAATATTGTTAAAACTGGTGTTCTTCTGTAAAGCACCAAAAGTTAAAACTCAACTATAACTTGCATTTTTTACATATATTTCACTTTGAAACAATATAATTGTAATATTTCTGACAACTTTGGCGACTGCATGTAAAATTATATTAACAACTTTGAATCAGGTAGTTTTCTCGAGGAACTATAAAATTTGAAAATTCGTAGAATATTGATGCGTACTTTGTAAGAACAGTACACTTACAGTAAATAATGATCAAAAAGTACTCGTAAGTTTGGTGAAAGTATTCAATCGCACAGGTATTTTACAGTAAATTTATCTCTCGATATAAAAATCGTAAGAGCCACTGCCACTGTTTATGGGTGTTCAACATAAATTTATATTTCGTTTTGATGCGCAAAAGCTACAAGACTTAGAAAATGGAAATTAAGGATATGCGTCGAAATTCATGGAGTACAGTAAAATAAAAATAATGTAAATACTCAATTAAGTTGGAGAATAAGTAATTGATAATTTTTTTGGAAAAAATAACATACGACCCAAACTACAGGTAGCATGGATACAATTATAGTTTTAAAATTTGATATGCCAAATAGGCCATATTTGTTAATGACTTAACACAGAGTTTATTTCGAAATTTAAATTTATTCAAAATTTATTGCAAATTTTTTACGTTAGATTTTGCTTTTGTTGCACATAATCTATAAAACTTGGCGTTTGAAAATTGCAAATGTACGCAAAAAAGTGCAAGGATTTTGACAGGATAAAAAAGGTAAGATTTACCAATTAGTTCGAGAATTATTTACTTAAACGTGAGGGGGAAAAATACCCTGTTTAACCAATATGTATTCCGCTGAATTGCAATTACGGATTATTCATATCCTTAATTGATATCCTCAAAATGCAGCTGATCCAATCACAATTTTTGTAAAAAAGGACATAAACCGTACTTTCTTTTTAATCTTCAATACAGAAGGAGAAGCAAACACGGATTTGATGAGTGATCGATATGTGAAACATCCTTGTTTTTTTTAACAAAATATTTATTAGTTTTCACACCTGATGAAATTAACACCAAGGTAGATAATAAATAATAATTAAAAGTAAAAATATGGTTTGACCACCGCAGGAAGATAAAAAACATCCTACCAATTCGTTTTAATGTGAGTAGAATGCTGTGTAATCATCATCACAGCAATACTTTCCTCTTACTGAACATAATTTCTTTTACCTTTTTACTATTCAGTTTACATGTAACGCTTATTGAACCTGTTAAATTCATACTATATTTTTGCCTTCGGTTCTTCCTTCAAAGGTTCGACTACTTTTATTTTTCTGCTTTGAATGGAAGTTGAAGGGCTTTGAATGAAGGTTTATTTGCTGTACTTCCATATGTCCCTACCTAAAACATGTATTGCCCCACCAATCATGATTATTAAAGATGTTGAAAGACTCATTAAATAGGTTTGCCATTTGGCAATTTCCTATTTATTGAAAAATACTGCAATGCTCCCCCGATGGACTTTAGCCATTCAGGTATCTGCATGGCAGATTTGTTGACCATATTTTTTGGAGCATCATATTAGGAGGCAGTGGCGTAGCTAGGTAAGCAAGGGCCCTGGGGCAAATTAAAAAATGGGGCCCCACTGCTATATAAACTGATTAGGTTTTATCAAATAAAAATATGAAATATACAAATACTTTAAAAATGCTAAGCTACTTAAGCTCTTTTTTGTGCACTGCAGGGCAGGTAATAAAAATATTAAACAGTAACAACATAAATAACAATTAATACTTGGTGTACGTTTGGCTAATAAAACGAGATAGAGAAGATTCAATGGTTTATTATATAAAGGTCGGGACTACCAACTGACTAAATAACAATTATATTTACAATTTTTTCCTAGCTTTAGTTTTCGCAAAAGTATCAATGACTTCGTTTAAATCCAGGCTTGATGCGGTTTTGTTTTCAATTTTGCTATTAGCGATAAATGTCGGAGTCGAGTTTGGCCCACATTATTTCTTAAATAATTTTTTATTATTCTTAATTTGCTAAGTGACCTTTCAGCTGCTGCAGAAGTGACAGGAATTGTAAAGAATAACAACATTGCTGTAAATACTTTCGTTAGGTCGCATTCTAGCACTCCATATTTGCTCATTATTTCCTTACATAATTGGTGAACAGTCCATGCTTGAGTTAGTTGAGGAAAAACTAGGTGGTAAATATTAATAAATTGAAGTGAAAAACTAGGGCCTATTATATCTGAATATTTTCTTTGGAATTCGTCACACTTTTGTAATAAAGTTGCTTCATCAACATGTAATAAAAATGTTGGTGTTAGAAAATCGAATATATGACAGACTGCACTCATACCAATAAAACGTGTATCTAATTGAGATATTACTGTGTCTAGTACATTATTGAAAATCTCAATTTTAAATATTTTTTCTCGGTTTGGAAATCGGTGATCAGCAGCTAATTCATCAAAATGTTTTTTAACTTTTCTTTGCCTTTTTTCTTGAAAATGGGTACCAATACCATATTTTCTTGCAGTTTCACTGGCTTTGCACTTGAATAATTCGAAATCATTTCTATAAATTTGCAACTTTGCTTTGGTCTCTGCTAAAACTTTACTCGACTCGCCCAAATTGATGTCGCATTTTTGTAAAGTTTTGGATGCATAATTGATGTCGTTCAATACACTGTGCAAGAATTCGCAAAGCAACACGAACTCGAAATTTAGCAGTTTTGTTTTAATACTCTCTGCTTCACTACGCTCATCTTTATTAGGACTCTTTAGAACTATTTCTGATAATATCAAAATAACGAAGTTTTATTGCAGATATCGTATTGACCCTACTGGACCGTCTAGTCGGATTTAGTTTTTTTAGAGTGGTGTCCGATTCGCCAGTGAATTTTGACAGTAGATCCCAACGTTTGATGCTGTTTCCGAAAAAGTTATACAAATCTTTCAACGTTGCGAAAAAATCTGTATTTCCACACAACTGCTTCATCACCAAATTCAAATTATGAGTGGCACAATGTACGTACTCTGCGTTAGGCTGGATATCCTTAATATGTTTCTGTACACCATTATACACACCTTTATCACACTGGCTCCATCATAACCTTGCCCCACACATTTTTTTAAATCAATATTTTTGTCGATAAATAATGTTGTCACTTGGTTGATTAAATCTAATGCGCCATGTTTGATGGCTGCATAAAAGCCTAGAAACACTTCTTTTACTTCTATATCAATTGGCTGTCCATTTTCCGATCTGGTTATTACTGCATACCTCACAACAATGCTTAGCTGATCTACCTTCGATATGTCTAGTATCGTATCCATTATGATGGCAAAAAACGGTGACACTCTAATTTGTTCTAGTAGATGGGTTTCGAGTTTGATCCCCAAGCTCTCAATCATTTCATTTTGAATTAATGCAGTCAGATATCTTGTAAATCCTAAAAACATAAAAAAAACACAATTTCAAAAAAGTTCTGATATTAAACAGTTAATAATTATAAACAAAATAAAACGATAAAAAAACTTTGAAATAATTATTATTACCTTTGGGCATATCCAAAACTTGCCGCAAAATGTGATCATATCGGGCGACAAGCTCTACAAAGGACAGAAAATTTCCGTGGTATCTTTTCTGACTTAAGTCTTCTTGATGTCCTCTCAAAGCCTAAGAAAACTTTTTTCTAGGGTAAGTATATGATATCGAATAGCCTTTGAAGAACCATTTTCCAAAGTGATGTTTCTTTGCGAATTTCATTTTTAAGTTCTTGTTGATAGTATTAGTATCGTTTCTTTTTTTTCGTTTATAGTTCCGTTGATAGTATTTTTATCGTTTTTTCTTTTCATACACAGCACATGCTTCCGAATGGCCACTCGACAAACTGTGTTGTTTAATTCTTTCTGATAAATGCTTCCAATCTCGAATTCCCGTACACCAAACATTATTCCGCTGTGAAGCAAATAACCAGCAGGGTCAACAATAGGCAGCGTCACAACCAAAATCGATTAACTGGCCCATATTTAGAACACGAAACGTAGTACGATTTTGAAAAACACCTATTGTTCTGGTTGATGTCTGTTGGAAAAGGTCCTGAAGGCTGTAAAGGCCCCATATCAAGAGTTTGACGTTTTTCGTTATCACTTAATATCTTGTTCGTGAAGTTTCCCAAGTCATAAGAAGATTTGTCGTACACATTTTCGAAAAATGTTGAGGTCTGTGGTTCCTCCAAACCCTCCGCTCTTATGTGCGTCATGCAAACATCATCCACGTTCACATGATTTGCGGCGGAGGTATCTCCAACTGCAATAATTGTCGAATCTTCTTCAGTAGGCTTCTCAACCAACACTGCAGTTACCACATTATTTGAGTCACTATCAATAGAAATATTTTGGAGAGATGTACTTGCAGAAGGCTGACTAAAAAACTTGTCAATTTTGGGCAATTTTTGTTTACTATCTTCTCTTTCTTGGCGTTGTTTGCGTTTAAATGCACCACTGGGTTGCTTCTTTTTATCCATAATTTTAGTTTTCTAATTTATTTAAACAATACAATATTAGATTGTGCTCGAATAGGTAGGTACTCTTGTTCACTGACGACGTTAAAAGTAAAATAAAAGGAAAGAGAAACACAATGATACGCTACAAGCGTCGTTGGGGAATCCCCGGAAAAAAATTTATCACCGTTAGTGTTACCGCATTTAACGATGGAGACTGTAATGGTTGGCAACTGTTTGGCGACCTTTTAAAGCGCACTTGGCGCATTTTGTCATCCCGTCGGAGGGATGCGAGACAGAGAAAGGTAGATGTATGTATGATGTAATCTGGAGAGGGTCTCCCTTGGTATTCTAAGAGCTGGAAGCTCTTACTGGAAAACAATGCCTATTTCTTTTGTTTTTAAATAAAGTTAAGTTTTATTGTTTTAAAAATCTGGTCTGTTTATTTATTGGAAAGGAAAGGCGTTACAGAGACCATGAACGATCTCCTGCCCACGGAACTGAATTGATGTACCTACTGCAGGTGACTTGCATTTTTTCACGATATTTCGCGTTATACAATGAGCTGTAGCCGAAATCTATAGATTTGACTCGATTTATTCACTTAACGGACATCAATATGAGTGGTAAAATCAAATAAAATTGAACCACTATATTGACCAGTACAAAAAGGTTTATTGACATTAGCTTACTTACTCCTGATACAGCATTAATCTTTTAACCGTTCTCGAAAAAAAAAATCTTAACTCGAATTCACAATAAAACGCACATATCACTATCCGTCAAATTGACAACACTGCCAACCTACAGAAAGAATTTAGGGGAATTCCCTAGGCATAACTTTTGAATTTCTCTCAACTGAGTTGTCATGATTAAAGTGGGGTTGCAACCTGTCATATTTATTTTGAAAATGGGAGAAATTTCCAAAAGTTCAGTTTGATCGAGATTTCCGGTAAGGATTCGAGGGCCCCCTGAGCTTGAGGGCCCCGGGGCACTGCCCCGCCTAGCCCCTAGGTAGCTACGCCACTGTTAGGAGGGCCAACTTTTCTTCCTCCATAAGGACAGATAGTACAGAGATTGAAAGAATATCTCTGCCTTGCCTGAGATTCGAAGTCAGGATTTTTCTGTGTGAAGTCAGTTCCTTAACCACAATACAGTCTGGTCGGCGAGTTAAAAATAATATAAATTAATGCTTTGAAATGCTCGTTGAATTGTATGTTGCTACAGTTTTTTATATTTTCTCCTCCTAGCGCTGACATTTAAGCAGCCAAATGACTACTTCAAGGCCAAATACAAATCGCTATTTCACTCGGCACCATGAAAATTACAATGCTATAATTATATATCTCGACATTCAAAAATATATACAAGTACAATTTTGAAATTTGCAAAACATGCATAATGCAATACATTACGGTTTTTAACTTTTGCCAAAATATTGCTCTTTAAATTGTGCTCGATGCATGACTGTAAGTTATGGATTATTTTATACTTGTATTTTAAAAAATTTAGTCATTTTCAAAATTAATAATTCCAATATAGATTTTTTAAATTAAATTTTTGATAAAGCTTTTGGAACCATTAGTTTACTTTTAAAACTCGGTATAATTTAATGCTGATCAAGTTTTACATGAAAACATGTCCCATTGTAAATATTTTTCCTCTTCATGGTTACCATCATTTCTCTTATTTTGTAAAAAACAATTTAGATTCTCGATGTAATTTTACTCAGTGAAAAAAAAATATTTTTAATCAATGAAATTTTTGACCACGCCAAAATATTTCTAATTATACCTATTTTTATCATCTAAAACTCGAAATTCCACTTGAATTTGATCATACATCGTAGTAGCCTTAAATGACGTATATTTAGGTGAGACATTTGTATGATTTACGTGTCATCACATACTTTTTAAAAGTCAAACGCAAACGGAGGAGGAAAATTAGCGAAAACGTATAATATAACAAAAATTAACGAGTGAAAATGGACTTATACAGAATCTTTTTTTATAATGAATAATATTTCTTGACAAAATTCATAGTTTAACAGAAAATATTTGCACTTAAATAAACTCAATTTATTTTCTATGCATTTCTTAATATTGTAATGGAACCAAACATTTATATTAAAGATTCATATGGAAAGTTTTATTCACATCCAATAAATTTTGTAGTAAAATAATCTTGTATTTATAAAATCATATTTTTTGTAAAATCATATTATTTCTTTATCTTTTTTATTTATATAATCATAACGGCATCTTCTGCAAAATTCAGTCTTCGGCACTCCAGTACACAGCGAGTTGCATCTAGAATTCCTTGAAAAAATAAGGTGAAACTAAGATTGCACATAATTGAGCAGAATAATTTCGAAAAATGCAGTTTCATTGTTATTTTGTTATACATTAATTTAATAAAACCAAGAAGCAAACGCAATCTGTCTAAATAGAGTGGGAGGATTTACGTATGGGGACTTATTAATATGACTTATTAATAAGAATGAACTGATTAATAAGAAAGACTTATTAATAAGAACGAGAGTTAAATTGTTAGTAAATTCCACTTAATAGAGATGCAAGGTTTTTGTAAGCAAATATTATACTAATATAGGAGAAAATTTCGAGGTATAAATTGAAGAATCAAGAAAAGAAAATAATTTTAAGAATAATTAAAAAAAAGTAATGAGTGTAGAAAAAATATATTTCTTTAATATTGTTGTAAAAATTAAGTTTCCTTCAAAACACAAAATTGCTTAAAAACATTTCATACTTCATCCGCCTCTCTTAGTTAGCTTTGAACATTTGATCTTAATACAGGAACAACGTCCCATCTTTTTTTAAGTGAGATGACGCGCAAATTCTCCTAATTTATCCGGAACGATTTCCCGACTTTTTATTTAAACGTGGCCACATATAGGAAGAAAAGTTGATGTACGCAATATAAACCATGGTTCATAGCTTGTAAGAAATCTTTTTATTTTGAAATATTTCACACTTTCGTCATTCGATAGATATTTAGAGAAATAACACTTGATTTGAAGTAACAGATTAAAATCGCTATGTTTTACCCCCGACGCTAGCATTTAATTAGCTTGTTTATTGAAGTGGACACTCTAATTCTGTTACTGTACAACTACCTGGAATCGCAACAAGAGTATTTTACTCCTGTCACTCGACTCTGCTCTTCTATCTTCCTTTTGTTATTGGAGTAAGTTACAATGAAATGGAAACAAAACGTTAACTTCATTTTATAGAGCAAGTAAAGGAATATTTTAAATGTGCAAGTTTAATATTTTACTATGTCAAATGAAAACATAATAGGGTTGAAAACTTTAAAAAAAACATTTTACAAAATTTTTTTTGGTTATCAGCATCAAATTTGGAATGCCAATGAAATATTAAAGTAATTCCTACCTTGGTTACTAACTATAAATTCTAGGATAAACATTTCGACAAAAAATTATAATCTCAATATTCATACTGGCGTTTTCTCCTTTCTCTCTTGCACTTCATGCATACTTGCAAAGTAAATTTATAAGGTGTTCCTTTTTCAGATGGTTTCCGTTCATGTGTTTTATTACAAAAAGCTGGGCATCTAAAGGATGGAGAAGCAGCATTGTTTGTTTCAATCAGTTGATCATGTTTGTCGCTAAAAGAAATAATTGGTAATTATAAAATATATTCTTATACATTATATAATAATAGGTAGTATGATATACCCTGTTTGCTATCACTCGCCAACCCACTAATGTCTATTTATAGTTTCTTTTTAATTTTATTTCTTATGGCAAGAGAAAAGACAAACTCTAACAAAAACAGTGAACAAAAAGGTGAACAACAAGTAAGAGAAAAAAGTCACTATCTCAATAACAGATGTCGGGCACTCCAGTAGCGCATCACATCAGAGTCCCCACGCAGAGCCCAGCATCTCAATAGATGGTTCCTGTTCATTATAAGTTCATTATTCGAGCATAACGGGCAGTTTGGGTCAGCAAGAATGCCGATGCGGCAGAGGTGGTTCGCCAGACAATCACGGCCCACCGCAAGTCTGAATTCTGCAACAGCTTTATTGCCGAGCTTATCGGCAATGCCCTGTTCTAAGCTGTTCCTCCAACTTCTTGAAGAAATACGAGAAGTGAGTAACGTTTTCCAGTTTTGTTTCATAAAATGCTTGATATAGAGTTTTGCCGAATGTAAGGATTTAAGAGCGCCTGGCTGTTGAATTATTTGAGTGCCTTTCTTAGCCAGCATATCGGCCTGTTCATTGCCGTAGATATCGCAATGTCCTGGGATCTATTGGAGTGTTATTTGTCTCCCTTCTATCCTCAAACTCTCTAGGAGAACCTGGCAATCCTGGATAGTCCTAGAGAGAGGTATTTCACGAGATCTAATAGCTCGGATGTCTATTTATAGTAGTCTGATATTTTTGTTTAAGCAATATGCTCTTTCATAGACAAAAAATTTTCTAGCATTAATTTAGACAATACTCGGACAAAATATATAGGTCAAAGTTTTTTCTTAAAGTACTGTAATTATAAGTTGGTCCTGGTAAAGCGAAGAAAAAAAAACTAGCAGCACAGTTTTAAAAAATAATGTTCTAAAATTAAATGTTTTACTTTTCCAATTCTGTTTTCTGATATTAGTTCTGGTCAGACGACGCTAGCATTATGTCTGATCGGTCATGTGTGACGTTGATATGTCTGATCAGACAACATCACACTGAACATTTGCAAAATCTGCAAACTTAGAGTGAAGGTACGAGGTTTGACAAACAACTCTGAACAGAGGGGTGAAGGTCCCTACTAGTGGCAAAACAGATAAAGGATAATATTATCAATTCTTTTTTTAATTTTCCTCAATTTTTTCTTCCTTAATATTCTTTGAAAAATAAAACTAATTTGGTAAAGATTTTGATGACATAAAAACGAAGATCGCCATTTTGGCTAACTGCATAAGCCAAATTAATATATTTTTAGAAATCTCTCTTATACTGTGTTAAGTATTAAGCAAAATAATTAATTGCTTTAAAGGCTTCAAGCTTCAAAGGGGCTGGTTCATCAAACCAGGCCACCTGGTTCTCGATTATTATTGAATGGTAGATGGTTGCAGAAAGAAAAAAAACACTTTTGCACTAGAGAATAGGTTTTGAAGCACATAAAGAGATTAGTTAATAAAAAATTATGTTGGTGTCTGAAAATTTTTTTTCTCTAAAAACTGTACATAATGAAGGAGATATATTCCAAAAAGAATACTAATAGTACGCGAATACTAGTATAATAGAAATGGATACCAATAAACAAAAGAAATTATAGTGCGATTTTGGAAACAAAAAAAATAATAAATTATAAATATTCTTGCTGATAAAAACTGGAAGTTCTAAGAATGTGGGACCATGAAATTACTAGGTATATGGCGAAAGACCATTGAATGGAATAAAATATAGTGGACTGATTAAAATTAATTTTTTGTGTAGAAAAAATTTAGTCCTATTTCTCTCTAATATCAAAAATTCTTTTCAAGGCAACGCAATAGATAAAGGGCTAGAAGGCAAATTGAAACACTTAGGGGAGAGTCGGTTAGCTCCACCCACAGTCAACTTCATATGTATAGAATATTTTTTCAAGTCAATGCGTCATCGGACATTAATTGTTATATTAAAAAAAGATTATTTTCAAAGTTTCAAGTATTTATGCAGCTGTTAATATGGTAAACAATAGTTTTGAAAATATGTTGAATACGGTAGTCATAAAATTAAGAAAAATTGGTTGAATGTTTCGATTAAACTTCATTTTAATACTAAGGAAATAATTTTTTCCATACTTACAGCATTAAAGTAAGTAGTCTTAAGTTTAATTTGCACAAAGAAAGAAGTTTATATTTGAAAAATTGTTCGAGTAATTACAAATTTACAAAAAAATTGGATTTCGGGTAGCCCCGCTCACATGAATGTCGGGTATCACCGCCCAATTTTATTTCGTCGATAAATGTACGGTTGCAAAATTATTATTTTATTTCTTCAAATTGGAATGTTATATGCATTTTTGACAACAAATATTGTTGTTATTAAATGATCGTTATTAAGTGATAGAATTCACTAAAAGTATATAAATATGTAATAAATGAAATAATTTTGTGATAAAATGATAAATGAAGTTTATCTATTGTCAATACATTGGTCACTTTCATTTACACCAGAAAAAAACAGTCAAAAAACATAATTTTTGTAACTGGGTGGGGCTAACCCGACACATTTTGAAATGAGCTGAAAAACATATTTTTTTAAATTTCTATTTTTTTAAGTTAAACTATTCTTTTTTTTGGTTTATTCTTTTTTCATTATTTAATTAGATGGTAAAACAATAAAAACATACAAAAATACTGAGTATTACTCAATATTATACAGAAATATTAGCAATACTCCTTAAGAGGGCGGGGCTACCCGACTCTCCCCTAAATCTGTACAATAATGTAATGGATTATGATAAAGCTGCAATTAATAGTGGCACGGTTTAATACAAGTTCACGCATTATGGGTGCCACCATATTATTTTTTTATGAAAATAATTAGAGATTACGTATAATACTTTACGTATAATACGTAATAATTTATTACGTATAATACGTAATAAATTTACGTATAATAGAGATTACGTGCAATATTAAGTATAATAATGGCGAGAGTTATAAGAGTAATATAAACGTTTCATTTCTTCCCATGATATAAATCGAATTCGTACATAAATTTCTATATTTATTTGCTGATATTACTTTCGCATACATATAAAAGAAATTATTCAAAATCATTTTATTTGTTTTAAATAATATAGACTCATATAATCGTAACTAGGTTTCCTCTGAAAAAGTTTTACAGGAGTGGTTCAACTAATGTTCTTTTTTAATGGCTTGTCTAAAAATAAATAACGCATGAATACATTTTTCTAAATTAATTCATGGAACTAAATTTGAAACTTGAAATATAAGTTGTGGGAAAGACTAACGAAAATAATAGAAGAAATTATTAAATTTAAATTTGTTTTTTTCTTTTTTTTTTAAAGTTTATTTTAATCTTAAATGTAGGCATATATAGATATTAAAGAAACATTTACTACATACCTAGTACTATGTCTGCTTTCTTGAAAAACTAAAATAAGAAAAATGTTTTAGTGAACAAGAAGTGCATTTAAAAACTAAAATAATGAGTTATTCTTTTATGATTATAATAAAAAAAAAATTATTTTCATTTTAATGATGTCAAACACGGTGAAAAAAAGAGTAAAATTTGATACAAGTTTTTCTGGAGACGTGGAAAAAAAATATCTCAAATTTCTAAACATTAAACTAATTATTGGTAGAAAAAACCCCATGTTTTAGATAAACGAGAATTAAATTAGAAACAGAAGTTAAATGAAGTGTTACAGTGTTGAAGCTCAGCAGTACACAAATAGTTCAAATTTGTAAAAAATTCTAAATTAAAAACGCGTTTATCTCGATTATAATTTCGTATTCCTTGCAGAAATATTTCATAAATATAAAAAGTAAATATTCTGCAATGATTTTATTTTGATTTTAATAGTTTTATAAAATGTATAGATCCATAATAAGTATATATCTATATTACTTATTTGAAGATTTTAGATTTAAAGAACATTAATAATGAGACATCTATTAAAAATATTTTTTTAATCACAGATATGTTTAATGTGATATTTCTTATGTATATATATATATATATATATATATATATATATATATATATATATATATATATATATATACAATTATTACTAACAATATACATTAAATGTAATTGTTAGTAATATATATTCAAGGATTTAAAATTTCAAAAGTTTGTTTATTTGGATTTCACATTATTCATTCTCATGATCGAAACAAATGCTTAAAATATTCAAAAGCAGAAGAGTTTTGAAGCTAAGAAAATAAAGTAAATTATATCAATATTTTAATTGAAAAAAAGCAAAATAATTACTTTTGCTCCCTTCGTAACAATGCAGGAAAAAAACTAGAAAAATCATCGATATTGCCTTAGAATTCATGTTTTGTTTGGTATTTTACAATAACCTAAAAGTATAAAAAACATTTTATTTCATACACAATTACAATAATAATTCATAAATCAAACACACTAGTGTATGTTATTGAAAAATAAATTTTCGTTTCAAGAACGGTTCGGTTCGAACGGAATTTTTGGTTGATTTGCAAAAAGGCCTTCGATCTCGCTAACTTATTTTTTGAGAAAGCTAAACAAAAATTAACTCTTATTTTATTTTTCATACAATGCAAAATATCTGAAAAAAGCATCTCTTGGTCTAATGATGAGGTCGAAAATTTTATTTTAATCTAACTAATCAAAAATCTAACTAAGCCCGTACTTAATCCAAATACAAGCCTCTCTCAAATCGCAAAAACATCATTTGAGACTCCCGAGTCGCAATTTAACGGCAATTCATCTAATACCTTCAGCATTTCCTTTTTCAGAAAAAAACGTACTTCATCACTATTTTAGATAAATAGATCACTGTTTAAATTGATTTAATTTTGAAGCTTAGTGGCGATAGTCACATAGTGCCATATTGAATACTATATTACATCTTATTTTAGGACAGCAAAATCAGTATTATGCATTTGTTAAACAAATACAGTGAATGAAACAGGTTTTTATGAAGATTTAAATTAGATATAAAATTTAACTATGAAGGGGGAGAGAAAGGCTACTCTTTTTCGAAAACCAACTTAATTTCAGATTTAAAGTAACAAAGAAAAACAATGCTAACACGAATGTATTATTTTTCTCTCAATTAAGTCCGAAAATTACTTAAACCAAATAACTAATCTCAATTTAATAAATTGAATTTCATTGAACAAAATCCTTTAAAAAGTTACTACGTATTTAAATTGCAGATTTTCGATGAACGAAACTATGAAAACTAAAGAAATATGAAATTGTGCCAAAATTTATTTTTCATAATTTTTTCAAAATATTAAAACACAGCATTATATCTGTTTACGTCAGTGAAGCTAAATTAAAACAACTCTTCTGAACAGAATATAAAGTTTAAACTACAAAACAAAGCTTACCAATAAAATAAAAATTAATAATTATTTGTGTTGAGCATAACTAATGTTTTTATACCTACTTTTGCGATAATTTATTGCCCTCTTTATAAAATGTTTATAACTCCAAAACAATTAACAATGGCTATATTAAACACATGTCTATAAACGTCAAAAAAAAGTAATGTTTACAAAGCAAGACATTTAAATCAAAGCTCATTTGACTTTCAAGAGGAGTAAGATTGACTGCACTTACATATGTTTTCTTTATTATTGATGTTTTTTTTATTATTGATGTTTTTTTTATTATTGATGTTTTTTTTATTATTGATGTTTTCTTTATTATTTTATATTAGTTTTAATTCCTTACATTAAAAATAAATTTTTCTATAGTAATTTATAATTTACGATCTCAGCCGAAACCAATTCAAATAAATCAAACAGATTTAATTTATTATTAAGAAATTAAAAAAAATGGCAAATCTAAATTGCGTAAGATGGAACTTAAAATATGTGAATAATATGTTTTTATGTATTATAAACTAAGTTAATTGCAATAAAATTTCAAAACGTGAAGAGTTAATTGATTACTTTGTGAATTTGAGGAAATTAGCTTAAACGTTTATGCTTTACTTTTTTGTTACTTCACTGAATCTCTTTGTGTTTGGTATATTTTAAAGTAAAAAAATGATTTTGGTAATATTATAAGAAAAATCATACAAATATTTCTTATTTATGTAACATTTATGTAACGTTAAATGTAATAATAGTTTTAATGAAAAATTAGTTAGGTATAAATTGATGTCTACAAGTAGAGGAATAAAAGCCAGAGAGTCTAAATATTCCATATCCATTTTTTACGCAAAAGTGATGAAAGGATACGTGCTTAGCATTACGCCAGTATGTAACATTTGGTTTATTTTTTTAAAATAATGTAACTTTCATGTACTAGGTTACTTTAAGATAACACTTAAAGATGCATTTTTAAATAGTGTCCATTAATGCGAGTACAAAAACATAAACAAACATTCCTTAACTCTACGTCATGTACGTGTGATAAGAATGTTTTCTAAATAAAAGTTCTATCGAAATGAGTTGAATCCACTATATTTACATCTATATTTCTTGAATTTAGAATACTCAAACACTCAAAATAAATGCCATTTTTTTCAAAAAATAATGTTGGAAATATTAATATAAATCTTATGTCTGTAACGTACGAGACACTAAAACAATGATTCTTCAATGCGCTACCATACCACTTAAAAATTTTGACAGAGTTTAATATAATAAAAATTTCACTTACTTAAAAATTTTCATCACTAAAAATAGTGAATCAGACATAAGTTATCTTAAAAGGACTTGCTGAATCAAAATAGAAAGAGTACTTTAACTCTTTCTCAAAGCATAACTCATTTAAAATTAATCAAAAAAATTTAAACTCAATTGAAGAATCAAACTCAAAGCATCATCATGACTCATTTAAAATTAATTGTTCGTGGTATGTACGCCAAGCGGCTATGAACAAAACGTAATCGGTTCAGTATCTCTTGTGTATTTTATTTAAATGGTGTGTACAAGAATAAATTTCAGATTTAATCTAGCGTAATTAATTCTGAGCTTATCGATGAAATTACACTGCCTCATCTGGTGAATAGAATTTGAAACATAATTTCTGACAAATAAAGCAAGTGAAGAGAGAAAACCTGAATCACTTAATATTTCATGCAACTGGTGATGAAGTCTAAATGAGGTTCAGATATACTTTGTGCTATTAATGCATAAAGTAAAATAACTTGCAGAAATAAAGGTATAGAAATAGACTAGCTACACTATCAGTTCTTTAAACAAAAACTTCCCTCAGTGTCAACACCAAATGGCTGTAGAAAAGTGACGGAATCAACGCGTGCAATTTCGTTTAATCAGTAGGAGGATAATATTAAACGAGGTAATTAAGTTAAGGAGAACATATTTTCAAGCATTGAGAAAGTATTGGACAGTAAAAAGACCATTAACAAAATTATAAGAATCTTTCAAAATATGAATTGATTCTCAAAAATTAGTCCCGCAGTGGACTGATTGTTAAGACACGGTTCCCAGCAGATCACCGAAGTCAAGCATCACTGACTACGGTCAGTGTGCTGGTGGGTTACCACTTGGATCAGTCTGCGTAGGGACCGAGGGTGTGCGGTATTGGTCCTCGTTAAACTGTGCTACCGTAAAGTGCTCGACTTCGCGCGCAGGTCGTCGGGCTACCGAAGCGGGGGTGCCATCCCCTCCACAGAGGATCAAAATTGTGATGGCATGTCTTCGGATCATCCGGGATGTTTCCCAGACCGTCGCCAATAGCCCAATGTGCAGCTCTAGTGCGACGTAAATTAACAACAACAAATCTCAAAAATTAAAAGGGGAAAATGGTGAGCAGTGTTGAATGATTTGAGCAGAAGAATATTCAAATTTATGATTAGACTTTCAACCATGTAGGTCGATGGAAGATTGTTCAATATCCTGATTTGGGACATATTTTCAAGTTATTTAAGTCGAAATATCACTGTACGTTTCGTTAATTCATTATATACAAGGCCACTCCTACAAGAGATTTGTTAAATGTATCAAATAGTAATATCAGCAATAGAGTCTTTAATATTTATGAACTTTAGTTTGTGTACAGTGGAAAAAACTACTTTAAATTTGTTCGAAATCTTAGAGATTAAGTTACTGCTCTTCGGATAGAAAAAAAACAAAAAAAAACAAATTCTTAAAATTCAAATTAGAGGGTGTGTTGAATTGCGCCATTAAATTTCTATAATTGAATTCAATATTATAAGAAAGAGAACATACTGTAAATGACAATTATTTTAGGTAAAGAAGCTCTTCATTGAAGAGATAACTATCAAAGCACATTTTAAAAGCGCGGTATACAAACGGGAGTATGGCATTTCTTTTTGGTTCGAAATATAAAATAAATGATAATATTAGAAAGAATTAAAAGGTTTTCATCTCTTTCGACTTTTATTCTGCTAAAATTATTCATCTCTGAATTTCGTGTAACGGCCTTGATTTTTGGTGTCATTCCATATTTTACAAAATTCTAATTGGTTCGTCCTATAGTTTTATAGTTTTTCTAATTAGTTATTTCTACAATCCCATGCTTTTCCAACGTTTTGAATCCTGATCATATTAATTTTCTTACATTTTGTGGGTTCTTGCCGAAGGTTTTCTGGCTAGTTCTCACACACTTGTTTCTTATCTCCCATCTTTGAATCTGTATCACCGTGTTTGGAGTTTGTTTTGTTACTCTTTAACTGATATTTTATGCTTAGAGAATGAAGGCAGTTCTTGCTTACGGAACTGAAAGTGTAGTATGATAATTTCGTTATTTGTACTTTACTCTTGCTGTTTTGCTTTATTCATGGTTTGTGAAGTTTGCCATGCACTTTAGAGGAATTAAAAATTAAACGAAACGCAGCCCCTTACGTTTAGCATTATTTTGACCTAAAGTGCAGATCGAACTTTCTGATGTTTCCCCTAGTGAAGAAAACAACTTTAATATCTTTATCTTTTGGACCATTCTGCATGTGTATATTGCAACTTTCTGTTATTTTATTACCGTCAATGAACTCAAATTTTGAGTTTACGATTGCTACTCCGCAGCCTTGTAATTTTGAACAAATCCAGAAACCAAGGTAACTGTTGGATCAAGTATTGGGAGAAATTTGGCTATCTGGAGGATCTTTTTGATGGAACTTTTCCATGTAACACGCATTTTGAGGACTTTTTATCTGTAACACGCATTTGAGTAATCGGGAGAGGAAAACCGTGAAAACTTATTCGGATGGCAAGGAGACTCTAAATCATATTCAGTCTACTACTTAGAAAAAAAGCGTTTGAGTTTTTTTTTTAAATTAGAGTTTAGCTAGTTTTATTTTAAACAAACGCTGCATAAACTTTGACGAAAAATAGCTAATATAGATGGGGATTATTGTGTGACAAATTTGAAGAGTTCTTGTAAAATGAAAAACATCAAAGAAGTTTAAACGGATTTGTTTATTCAAATTCAAAATAATTTTGCACTGTTATAATTTTATATAGCTTATTAACAAAGCGGGTTCATAAAAGATAGAAAAGTGAAGAAATTTTATTTCAAAAGTAGTTGTATATTGTTGTAACCAAAAGAAATTTGTTTTTATAAAATTTAGAATTATGTGTCAGAATCATTTCACTGGCGATTTAGACTCCAATGTTTTGTCGTTAATTACTTCCTTTTAGGGAATCTTCTTCCTCTTCTTTTCTTTTTTTTTTTGCTTTCAAATATTCATAAAAAATCTTTTTTTTAATGAACGAAATTTATTCTATTTAAATTTAAATAAGAAAGGAATAATTCTCATTTGAAACAAAAATGGATTTTATTACAAAAACAACAAGAATGATTTTTAATTAAAACAGATATCCTAAGGAAATGTAAAGCTGTTTCTTTTTTTTTTCAATTTAAAGGAACAAAGGTATTTTTATATATCCTGATTGATTTTCTTGGAACTTCTTTTGTACTTCTTCATAAATCAATTAACTTATTTTTTTTATTTGTTTCGATCATTTTATAAAAGATAAAAAAAATCGAAGATATTTCATTTTTCTAACCACCAGTAGTTTGGCAGATTTTTTTTTTTTCATTTAACAGGAATCTCTTTTATCTATTTTTTTTTTCTAGTTAGTTATTTATTTCATATTTCTAAAAAGTATCTAAGAAATAAAATATCACATTCAATTAAATAATAGATGGGGGGTACGAATTTGATGCTAGTAAAAGATGTTTTTCCTGTTATTTTTATTTATTAAAACCATTATGTTATTAAAATTTCTTATTACTTAAACACAAAGATGCTTTTTTTAAATAACTTCTTTATTGTTCAACAAAGTTTAGTTTCTCATAAGCTGTCTTCTATTTTATAATAACTGAAAAAAATATTTTCATTTTGGCACAAGGGTTATATTTTTTTTCAAAAAGAATATTGGATCCTGGAAGAAGTATTGGGAGACATTTTGATGGTCCCCAATTGATACTCCCCATTTAAGTTACATGGAGATGAAACCACGAAGATCTTCCACGGTTAGCCTGAAGCCAAGGGAACTCTATCCGGGACCCATCTAATACTGAGGATATTTTACGTCAGTACTTTGGTCGGTGGAGTCAGCGTGCGGAATTTGTAACGACCAGCAATCACAAGGTTTCGAAACCATGAAACCTCATTGGTAGATGACCACTTTAACCCCATAGCTTGTGCGGCTCAAAAACTACAGTTTGGCTTTGCCGGACCTAAATTAAGTTGAAAATGAATAAAAATTTAGACATTTTGGTTTCAAAGAAATGGAACAAACAGGTTAGAAGAACAGTTTAACGAGATTAAAATTGTAACCAATACTGCTTATATATATATACATAAATATACATATATATATATATATATATATATATATATATATATATATATATATATATATATATATATATATATATATATATATATATATATATATATATATATAGCACAATAAAAACAAAGAGAAAAACGTAGAAAATTAATAAGTTTTATTAATTGTAATCAGGCAATCTTATTACGAAAATATTTTAAATCATTCTTGAAAGATTCCGGTGAGCATAAGTTCATTTTATTCGCTCCGCACTATGAAGATTTCCTTTCGTGTAATGTTCTCTTTACATTTTATTTTCTGATTTTTGCTTGATATATTTGTTTGCTTTTTCTTATTTTTTTTTATAATATTAGAAAACACTCCTTTTTGCGGATATAATCGTGTGGGCTGATGAAGAGATTATATCTTTTCTTTGTTTCGTTTTCCGGATTTTTAATTTCCTTCTTTTTTTTTTCTTTTTTCTTTTTTCTTTTTGATATCAAAAATTATATTTTTTTAAATAGTTTTGAAAACGAATTTTTAATAATTTTCCTTTCTTGCCATTATTTTTTATTATTTTCCATATTTTCTCAATATTTATTAATCCCTTTATATATATATATATATATATATATATATATATATATATATATATATATATATATATATATATATATATATATATATATGGATTAATAAATTATTTTACTTGATTGATGCTGAACCTAAAAAAGGATTGTAAATAAATGACGAAATAAATACGTAAATACTTAATGGAAAAAAATGAAAATGAATCATTACTGTGTTTGTGTTGAAAATGGTATTGAAAAAAGGTGTAATAGTAGATAATAAATGAACTGAAAAGAATCGAATTTATTTATTTTATTAAAGTTCGATTTTATATGAGCATTAGATTAGAAATGTAGAATTAATTACACAAAATCTGAATTCGTCTAAACTTTGTCTTAGATGAAATGATATTAATCACTCTAGGTAAGTTGACTAAATAAATTTGAAAGAGAAACCAAACTCATCATAGATAACCACAGGTTACCCTGGTTAAATGATATTATATGTATATTTAATTTTAAATTTCTTCAGTTGAGCTAGTTACTTATATAGTGGTAAATTTAATAGTATGTAGCCACTCACCGGAATAAAAAAACAAAACAAAAATTTGTGTATTAGTCGTCATGAATGATTGGTATGGTTATTTTTGGGTGCTTATCAATTTCAGAACAGGTAAAAAACGAATTCCATAGTAACTTTTTTACTCACCTATATTCGTAAAAGAGCTTCTCATTACCACGGTACTTATATAAGAGCAATATCAGTATTATTTAATACCCTATTTAATTCAACATCACTGGCGTCAATAATAATTTGGCAATTCTTTATAGCCTTCAAAAAAAGTATCGATATGAATTTGTCAATAATGACTATTAAAATATTGGTGTTGTTACTATTAATTTCGAGTATTACAATCGATTATTTTTTTAATTATTGAAAATTGAAGTAAAAAAATACTTTTGTAATAAAAATCTAAATTACGGGGGGATGTACTTTTTCGTATATGAAACCCATGAAGAAGGGCTGTAATTCTGCAACGCTGACGATTCTTAGTTAATTTTTATAATAGATACATATTGAAATATTTTTTTTCTTTCTGAAAGACTTGAGTAATGGAAAATAGACACTTATTTTGCTAGGAGAAATATAAAGAATTGCTATATTAATTACTCAAATAAATTGTGGTAATAATTTCTACTCATATTGCTTTAATTGAAGATTTTAGTAGGTACTTAAGATACTTGAATTTATACCAAGATATCTATTACATAGGCACTGTGAAAGTAAGTACTTACGGAGTATCGAAAGGGATAAGTACCGGAGAAAATTATTTTTTTACTGTTAGGAATTTACCTCCAGCAATAGAATTTAGTCAAAAGGTATAGATTATAGTTAATCTTTATTTCAATGAGATGAACTTTATTTTCTAGAATCATGTTTTGCTCAAACCATCGGGAAAGGCATATAATAACGAATAAAATAATTGCAGCTTAATAAATTCTGTTGGTATACTTCTATAGTTTTGTAATGTTGATCAGAACCAATTTGTTTCTTATTTACTGTATTTCAGCTCGTATGAAGAATGGGTATTTAACTAGTATATACTTTTTTTTCATCGAATGATAAAACACAAAACAATACGCTAAATACTACAAAAACCGATTATTTTTTTTATGTGCCTTCGAAATATTGGAAAATCAAAATGAGTTACAAGCAATCGCAGCTGTTATAAGATTTTTCTCCAATTTAAAAATCGTAGTTTTTACATGAAAGTCCATCACAAAAATTTTTTTTCGAGATAAAAGCACAATTTTGAAATTTGATGCTTCTTACTTTTCTATTCGATAAAAAAATGAACTTTATTTTTCTTTCTCTAAAATACAGAAAACTTCTTTTTTATTTTGATTGATATTTGTTTAGTCTTGAAAACTAATGGCGTAAGTTGATTTATCAATACTAATCAAGTCAACCTTATGCTATTTTAATCAAATAAACCGATTGATTTATAGCTGATTTAAAGATAGAACTATTTGTTTCTATATTAATCTATTGTTAATGGATATATATTGTTATTTTTATTTCTCACTATATTTCAATTCTCATGTAAAATGTAAACGATTTATCGCTAGGCATTTACACTCAACAGATATTTATCGTCAACGAGTTTTCAAATCTGGACACAACTCGAGATGCATGTTTACGAAAATGGATACAGCTCAAATACCATGCTTTGAAAATAAACATAGCTCAAAATGTGTACTACTGAACCTAGACGCAGCTCAGATTGTATGCTTAAGAAAATGAACTTAGCTATTTATAAAGACATAGCACTTGATTTCATTTTACAAACTTCTTTTCTGTGCATAATTCTTTTTTTTAAAAGTGCATTATTACTGAATGTAACTATAGTGAAATTAGAGAAATCTAAGTTTTCAATGATATAGTTTTCATCGTTATAAATCACCTAGTATATTTATTAAACAAGACTTTTTTTGAAAAGCTTTTAAAAACCAACTGTCGTTTTTACTAAGTTGTGGCGGAAACTATAAATGTACACCAGTTGTTGTTAATTAGTAGGAATTTAGAGTTATAGTTCAGAATTATGACTAAAAAGATATCGCTTGAAAAACTGCATATGCATTCTACCTAGCCAAACAGACCACGAAGCCCTTGATTGTAATTTAAAATCCAGCTACCTTTAATGACTCTATCTCTATTTTGGAAAATTTCTTCTTTTCTTTTATAGATTTTATAATACAAACTTTTATTTCTGTTAAAAGTTATTAACTGATCTGAAAAATATCCAGAATCAAGTTTGAATTTTTATTTAAAAAATATCAACCTGCGGAGTGGGTCGTTGAAGACCATTGGATTAGAAAAACCAGGACTTGACTTGTAAATGATTAGGCTAAGAATAATAAAAGTGAGATCAAAATTCCTCTCTTAGTTGTTAAATTCCGGTTAAAAACTTGAAGGATGCATTTTTTTGCTGCGTCATTTTTTACTAACACGGATTTCAAGCTGAGCCCTGAATTGAAAATTCACCACAGATATGCTAAACATTTGTGATAGAATATGTTTTGTTTGTCATGCAGTGCTGTCTTCAGAAATTAAGAAGAAAAATTCTAAGCAATAGACGATGACAGAAATTTGTCAAAACCATATGTTGATTTGTAAACAAATCAATTTAGACATTGATTGATTTGTGCAGCTTGTTTAAGATATTGTTTACTGTTTTTGAGAAACGCATCAGGTGCAATGAAAACATTTTTTCCTAATAAATGAGGTATAAATAGCAGATGATTCGATTCCATTTATTTATTCTCGTAATACATTCAATCAAGTGGTAAGTATTACTTTAACCTATTAGAATTAATATCTATTAACTCTTCTAGAATATTTACAGTGTTTTTATAATTACTTGCTTCTAACATATGAACTGATTCTGCATTGATTGGTAAGAGCAATTTAGAAAAATAATCTTGGTAATTTATTGATATCATACCAAACAATTTCCAAAAATAATTTAATGATATTTGTTTCTGATATTCAACCTTCTTTGCAATGTAAAGCTACGTATGGCTATTTTACACCAGGACAATCAAAACTTCAAATTTCCAATTTTATCCTGTTTTTCATCAATTATAGTTATATTTCATACTAAGATACTCCAGTTATTTATAGTTATTATATTTTTTTGACAAACATATTCCTGTCTCCGTCGCAAAACGTCACATGCTAGACAAAACCATTGAATTTATCAAAGATAATTTGATCAAATATTTTCAAACTTTTAACCATACAGTATTTTCTTTTAAATCCGTTTAAGTGTATTTATTTCATGCTAAGACAACGAAATCATATCTAGGAGTAAAAAAGCATGCCTATTGCAGCCTTTTAATTACGAACAACAAAAAATTTGAACTATCCGGTAATATGAAAAACTTTAAAGAGAGTTCAAGCACATCATTATACGTTGTTGTAACCTTAATACTTTGCCGAGGAATTTTTATTATTATGTAGCATTAAACATTTTGATTTGTTTACAAAACAGCAAGCTTCAACTTTTTATCTTATTAAAGTTACAGCACAAATATAAAATCTATTATTAAGCTTGCAGTGATATTATAATTTAATGTACAGTGGATAAAATGACCACCCAGAATAGCTTTTGATCTAATTATCGGATCTTAAAATTCAAGGAGTCATTTTTAATGGGATCCTGTGGCTGACCTCAAATATGCCAATTCATTAGCGCAGACATTACGAAGACATGCACAAAAGTGTATATTTTTTTTTGAATAAACGTACCTTTTCTAAAACGGATTTGAATTTATGATCCCCAAAATATAGGGTGTAACCGCAATGCAGTAGTCCAAAATGTTTGTTCAAGAGAGAAAAAAGTCGCATTTTAAAAATGGGATTTTTCAGGAACTATTTGACCGATTTCCTTTAAATATTGTATTTTGCCATGTAAAATTATATTCTGTAAAATGATGTGAAAAAAATTGTAAACCTTGCAATTCAAAATTTTTCCAACTAATATTAAATCAAATTATAATAAAAAAAAATTAAAATCATTTTTTGTATAGAATTATCTTTGGGGAAATGAATTTTATAATGGTGTGTAAAAAGTTTTCATATTACTTCTAAATTTCTCGAGATATGGCGTAAAACAAAAAAAAAGCAACATTATCATGAAGGGATTCAAACTCCGGACCAAACTATAGGGACTATATTTCCCAAATTGCGGCTACCCCCAACAATTTTGTGGGGATGGTGTGCAGATATCCGAAACCGTTGAAAAAAGTTATGTTTTTTCAGAGAAAGTACGTTTTGAGTCTGATTTCGTAACTTAAAATATCATATGCACTAATTAATCAGCATACTTGAGATCACCCTCGGCAACCATCAAGGATGAGTCCGTGAAGATCCGATCATTACATCGAAAGTTACTCCGAGTTAAGGCTAAAGAAAAGCGAGAAGGGCTGGTTCATTCCTCTCTTAGAGCTGAAGCTACAATTTCTCTCCTCATGACGTTTCTCCACACACAAATCTCGTAGATCGCAAGCAAAGATGTTTTGAAAACTCAGCATCATTCTCACTGTTAAAATGAGTTCGACTTTTTCTTGATATTAGCTTTCGAACTTTACCCAATTAACAAGTTATTTTCGTTCAAAAAAAGTTTCTTTGCATAATATTAAAACAAATACCATTTTAAACTGATAAAAATATTTTACTAGTTGTCGTAAATTACACTATAAATAGTCTATTTAAAAAGTTAAGTTTTAACTTTTATTAATTAAAAAAATTAAAGCATATATTGACACTTTTTTTAGCTACATATTGCTTGATAACAATAAGTTTGGTTAAATTTAGAGTCTTGATTTTAAAATATGCTGTCAATGGCAATTTGTTCATACTTATTAATTAAGAAACATCAAAAGTAAGCCCTAATTTCTGAAACAAAATAATAATTTAGGTTCCAAATAATATTAGACATTTTGCAATTGTTTAGAAATACTTAAATTTAAGAGAGTATAATTAATAGACATTAAAATTTAAGGGAATATAATTTAAAAAAATCATAAATATTTAGAATAACAACATTAAAAAATATGTTATGAAATTAGGAGAATTTTAACTATTAATTATTTATAAATTTCATTATAATTTTCTTGACTTCATCTATTTTTTGATTTTTTTGCCTGCCTTTTTTTTAAAGTAATATGAAGGTTTCTATTAAGATAGCGAATTCTTATAAAAAAGTCTTAAACGGCATAATAAACGTATTGCTGTTTTATAATAACTGGGTCATTTCGTTTGCAAAGTTGAATCGATTCGTTACATTGCGGTTCATTTACTTCAGGGAACGCCTGGAAAATTATATTTTTTCCTTTTGTGTTTCTATGAGAATTTTTGCAAGTTGCAATCGCGCAAACTGACATTTCGTTAATAATTTTAAATTTTTGCAATTCACTTCAAAAAACTAAAGAAAACCGTTATAGAAAACGAGAAATGTTTCGGAATTTGTCCCAAAGGAATACTCTAATATTAGTTAGAGCTAGTTAGACCGAATGCTCCAATAATATTTAAAGTAAGCTAAATCGAACGCGCCGTTCTTGGAGCAAAAGTGCAGGCTTTGCGCTGTTTTGACGTCACAGGAGGAAATCATAGCAAGGGCTTGGCGAGTTTTTCAGCCAGGACGTGAACCAGCACTTCTATTCTCTCTTTAACCCTAAGAGTGGCCCGTTTATTCACTGTACCTACAGTACTCCTGAGAGTGTATTGAATGGTTAAAGCTAAAAAATACTTTGAATTGAAAAAAGAAATTTTACTAACTGACGTACTTTAAAACAGCTATGTTCATGATTCTTTTTTATTACTTTTCAGAATTCCACAACATTAGAGAAAATGAACTGCTTCTCAGTGATGATATTGATCATGGTTTTTCTTCAATGTTATGCCGAAAGAGAAAGTAAATGCTTTTTTTCTCTTAAATTATGGAGTAATAAGTTTGAACGATTTAATTATATTAAGAACTGAATAGGATGGAATCTACAATTTTATAACAAAACATTCACATGCCTCTGCTCCAAATAATACACTGATACAGTTTTTTTACGATCCGATTTTTTTTCTTTGTTCAAACTCTTCATCACAATTGCAACTTACACTGTTTTTAAATATAATAATAAATATAATAATAATTTTTAAATAATTGGTTTTAAATACTTGTTCTTTCATCATATTCCATTCTTCTTATAATCTTCTTTTCTTTAAATACAAAAGGATGTAAGGATCTTACAAGTTATTACAGATCCATGTTTTGAGCTCTTAATGCCAATCATTACTTACTTTAGGAAAAGTTTTTCATAACATTAACAAAAAATCTCGTTTCCAGCTCCAAATTAAAATTTGAGAGTAATGATAAGCTATTAATTTAAGATGAAATTTAATTGACGACAAAAATCTATTCATTGAATTTCCAATATAAGTGATTTAAACTCACTCAGTTTTAACAAGCTCAGATTTATTGTCGCTAATAACAAATACATTATAATAACAGTATTATTAAAAACTAAATTTGCCCTGTGACACTAGACGCTTGTCTTAAAGTGTGCTAATAATTGATGATCCAGCGTAATTTTAATTTCCAATTTTGCAAAAAAGCATTGTATTGGTAGACCAGGTGACAAGGGAACTCCTAGATCGAGTATTGGGAGAAATTTTGAATTCGTGGAGGACATTTTAATGGAGCAAACCCGCATTTGCGTTACATGGAGAGGAAAAAAAAAGAGAACCTCCCATGGTTAGCCTGAAAGCAATGGGACTCTAACCCATGATCCCTGTACTACTGAGCATATATCATGTTATCACTGTGGTCGGTGCAAGCCCTATGCGGAATTCGTATCGACTGGGATTCAAGCCCGGTTCACCTCATTGGAAGCGAACTCTCTATCCCCTGAGCCTTCGCGACTCAATGTTTCAATTAGATCATCTCTCTAAAAATAATCATCCATATTAATTTTGCTTTTATTTTGAATGCATTAAATGTATGAAGTCGGATTAGGAGCCCACTCTGATAAAACATAAAAGGCATTGCTTATTTTAAGTAAACAGACAAATGGTAAACTAAATTTAGTTCAAAAACATGGTCAAATATGGAAGGATAACTGAATTATTAATGGTTTTTAAATCCAGTCTTTTACGAAGATAATAAAAATTGAAGACTTTTGACAGCAGTTTTTGAATCCTTTCTTGATTTATATTTACATAATTATGGCCCGTATCATTATCCTTATTTGAAATAAGAAAATTGTAGTTCGAATCTTATAAATAATTAAATTATTGCACTGTATAAAAATATATTACATTTACATACATTTGAAGTAATTAGTAATTTTTGACTTTATAGTGGTACCCCAAGAACCTGTTGATGACTGCGGACCTCAAGGTGGTTGCAGGTTCACACACAGCTCAGGTTTGTTTGTTTTTTTAAATAATCCGTTTTAAATACTTGTTCATTCATTATATTCCATTCTTCTTACAATTTTCTTTTTTTAAATACAAAAGGATGTAAGGATCTTACAAGGTATAATAGATCCATGTTTTAAGTGTGTAATGCTAAACATTACTTATTTTAAGGAAATATTTTCATAACATTGAAAAAAAAATCTCGTTCGCAGCTCCATATTACTATTTGACAGTATTGATACACTAATAATTTAAGATGAAATTTAATTGACGACAAAAATCTTTTCATTGAATTTCAATATAAGTGATTTAACCTCAGTTTCAAGAATCTCAGATTTATTGTTGCCAATAACAAATGTATTATAAAAACAATATTAAAAATAATCAAGTTTGCCTTGTGACACTAGACGTTCGTCTTAAAGTATACTAATAACTGATAGTCCAGCGTAAATTTAATTTCCTCTTAAGCAATTAATTTTGTATTGGCAGGCCAGGTATTTATTAGTAATGCAATACTTAGATATTTAGATTCGCGTTAATGGTACCAAATATTTATTAGTACTTTGAAAACTTTTAATAAAAATATAACCTTAAAACAAAAATTGCATTATATTAAAATATTTTGAGAAAATTGCATCCATGTCGATAACTAATTGATCGGGATTTTAGATTAAAAATGTTTCAAGGCTATAAGTTTTAGATTTAACTTTACAGAACGTTTTAAGTGTAGTATAGATGCTTATGCTTTTTTTATAAAGGAACAATAAACTTATTCTTAAGATTTCTACATGAGTTAAAATTCTAAAAATATTCAGATTAATATATTATATTTAGCTATTTCATAACCAGCACTGGAAAGGTGACCCAATTTTTATTTCACTAATATTAATGTTTACCTTCATAAACTAGCAAACTTAAGCCAACCTAAAGGACAAACATTCGTGTAGAAATGCTTTTAGGAACTAATTACGCATGTCCGACACAGAGAGCACAAGCATGGTGACTGTGATATCAATGCAACAACATATGTTTAAATTTTATTATTTTATAACCGTCGTTGCACCACCAACCCCATTTAATAGGTTTACGACTACTAATGGTCATCTCCGTGGCCTTCTAATTTTGAAAACTTTCTAGAAGTCAAGGGAACTCCTACATCGAGTATTGGGAGAAATTTCGCTGTTGTGAAGGACATTTTAATGGAGCTAACCCGCATTTGCGTTACATGGAGAGGAAGACCATGAGAACCTCTCACTGTTAGCCTGGCGCAAAGGGGACTCTAACCCATGATCCGTTGTTATCACTGTGGTCGGCGCGAGCCGAATGCAGAATTCGTATCGCGAGGATTCGCATCCGGTTCGCCTCATTGGAAGCGAACGCTCTGTAACCTGAGCCTTCGCGACTCAATGTTTCGAATGCATTACATTTAATGACGTCAGAGTCGGAGCACACTCTCTTACATAAAACATAAAATACATTGCATATTTTAAATAAACAGACAAATGATAAACTAAGTCTAGTTCAAAAATATGGGCAAATGTGGAAAGATAACTGAATCAATGGTTTTTAAATCCTATCTTTTGCAAAGATAATAAAAATTTAAGACTTTTATTTTTAAGCTCATATGTTTTACTTGCTATATTTTTGACAGTAGCTTTTAGCATCGATTCTTGATTTATAATGACATAATTACGGCCCGTCTCATGATCTTCATTTCAGATAAGAAAATTGTAGTTCTAATCTTATTAATAATTAATTTATTGCACTGTATTAAAATATATTACATTTAAATATATTTGAAGTAATTAGTAATTTTTGACTTTATAGTGGAACTCCAAGAACCTGTTGATGACTGTGGACCTCATGGTGGTTGCGGGTTCAAATTCAACCCAGGTTTGTTTTGTTTTTTTAAAAATAATCCGTTTTAAATACTTGTTCATTCATTATATTCCATTCTTCTTATAATTTTCTTTTTTTAAATACAAAAGGATGTCAGGATCTTACAATGTATAATAGATCCATGTTTTGAGTGTCTAATGCCAAACATTATTTATTTTAAGGAAATATTTTCATAACATTAAAAAAAAAAATCCCGTTCACAGCTCCATATTACTATTTGACAGTATTGATACACTAATAATTTAAGATGAAATTTAATTGACGACAACAATCTATTCATTGAATTTCAATATAAGTGATTTAAACTCCCTCATTTTCAAGAAGCTCAGATTTATTGTTGCTAATAAC
Source organism: Parasteatoda tepidariorum (assembly GCF_982258835.1). Classification (NCBI taxonomy): domain Eukaryota; kingdom Metazoa; phylum Arthropoda; class Arachnida; order Araneae; family Theridiidae; genus Parasteatoda; species Parasteatoda tepidariorum. Next base: position 68,650,970 of record NC_141760.1, on the reverse strand, counting down.
AAATGTATTATAAAAACTATATTAAAAATAATCAAGTTTGCCCTGTGTCACTAGACGTTCGTCTTAAAGTATACTAATAACTGATAGTCCAGCGTAATTTTAATTTCCCATTAAGCAATTAATTTTGTATTGGTAGACCAGGCATTTATCAGTAATGTAATACTTAGATATTTAGATTCCCGTTAATGGTACCAAATATTTATTAGTACTTTGAAAACTTTTAATAAAAATATAACTTTAAAACAAAAATTGCATTATATTCAAATATTTTGAGAAAATTGCATCCATGTCGATAATTATTTGATCGGGATTTTAGATTAAAATGTTTCAAGGCTATAAGCTTTAGTTTTAACTTTACAGAACGTTTTAAGTGTAGTATAGATGCTTATGCTTTTTTTTATAAAGGAACAATAAACTTATTCTTAAGATTTCTACATGAGTTAAAATTCTAAAAATATTCAGATTAATATATTATATTTAGCTATTTCATAACCAGCACTGGAAAGGTGACCCAATTTTTATTTCACTAATATTAATGTTCACCTTCGTAAACTAGCAAACTTAAGCCAACCTAAAGGACAAACATTCGTGTAGGAATGCTTGTAGGAACTAATTACGCATGTCCGACCCACAGAGCACAAGCACGGTGACTGTGATATCAATGCAACAACATATGTTTATTTTTTTTAATTTTATAACCGTCGTTGAACAGCCGACCGAATTTAATGGGTTTACGACTACTAATGGTCAACTCCGTGGCCTTCTAATTTTGAAATCTTTCTAGAAGACAAGGGAACTCCTAGATCGAGTATTGGGAGAAATTTCGCTGTCGTGAAGGACATTTTACTGGAGCTAACCCGCATTTGCGTTACATAGAGAGGAAGACCACGAGAACCTCCCACGGTTAGCCTGGCGCCGAAGGGACTCTAACCCATGACCTGTCTACCACTGAGGATATATCATGTTATCACTGTGGTCGGCGCGAGCCGAATGCAGAATTCGTATCGCGAGGATTCGCATCCGGTTCGCCTCATTGGAAGCGAACGCTCTGTAACCTGAGCCTTCGCGACTCAATGTTTCGTATGCATTAAATTTAATGACGTCAGAGTCGGAGCACACTCTGTTACATAAAACATAAAATACATTGCATATTTTAAGTAAACAGACAAATGATAAACTAAGTCTAGTTCAAAAATATGGGCAAATGTGGAAAGATAACTGAATCAATGGTTTTTAAATCCCATCTTTTGCAAAGATAATAAAAATTTAAAACAATATTTTTAAGTTGATATGTTTTACTTGCTATATATTTTTGACAGTAGCATTTAACATCGATTCTTGATTTATAATGACATAATTACGGCCCGTCTCATGATCCTTATTTCAGATAAGAAAATTGTAGTTCTAATCTTATTAATAATTAATTCATTGCACTGTATAAAAATATATTACATTTAAATATAGTTGAAGTAATTAGTAATTTTTGACTTTGTAGTGGTACCCCAAGAACCTGTTGATGACTGCGGACCTTATGGTTGTGGGCTCAAATCCAACCCAGGTTTGTTTTTTTTTTCAAATATTTGGTTTTAAATACTTGTTCATTCATTATGTTCCGTTTGTCTTATAATTTTATTTTTTTAAATGCAAAAGGGTGTTAGGATCATACAAGGTATAGTAGATCCTTGTTTTGAGCTTCGAAAGCAAAACATTATTTATTTTAAGGAAAGATTTTTATAACATTAAAAAAAAATCTCGTTTCCAGCTCCATATTACTATTTGACAGTAATGATACACTGAAAATTTAAGATGAAATTTAATTGACGACAAAAATCTATTCATTGAATTTCCATTGTAAGTGATTTCGACATCCTAATCGACCATATGATCCAATACGACCTGATCAGGCTTCATACACACAGTAACCTTACTACCTCTTATACCAACAATGCGCAAGGCAACCCAGACTTTACCATTGGTAACCGCGAGGGTGAAACTTTAGTCAATGACTGGTTCATAAGTGGCGAACATAATGCGAGCAACCATAGATACATCATTTTCAACGTAAACCAAGAAACTATTCAACCAACATCCAACAGACTCAAAACAAACTTCGGTAATCATAAGAAATTCACACGACTAATTAAAAACAATGCACACAGTCTCAACACAGAATGCGAAGCAACTGCAACAGCAACATAATTAGATAAGGCTACACCACTGTCGCAGAGCTTCGGTCGGCGTTCTGCGCATGCGCACTGGGTACCTACATCTATTGCCCACGCACTGACGCTATTGCAGTCTTATTCTTCTTGTTTACGTTGTTTACTGAGTGTTTAAGACGCCTCCGATAATCGTGAGTCCCGCTGACTGTGAACTGCGGACTGTTATAAGATTTCTTAGTGCTAAAGGCCCAAAACCGATTGATATTCATCGTGAGATCTGTGCAGTTTATGGACAAAACATTATGAGTGATGGAATGGTAAGAAAGTGGGTGAGAGCAATTAAAGAAAGCTGCACAAATGTGCATGGTGAACAACGGAGTAGGCGTCCTTCAGTAGTTAATAAAAAAGTTTGGTGCAGGAAGTGGACAATAAGGTTAGAGAAAACAGACGCTTCACGATTTCCTCCTGGTGTTTTGACTTTCCTAATGTAGTGTTTTGTATATCATTGTGATCGAGCACTTGAATTACCGAAAATTGTGCTCACGCTGAGTACCAAAAATGTTGACGGATGAGCACAAAACTAACCGTTTAGGCAGTGCATTGACATTCCTTGAACGGTACCACAACGACGGTGATGATTTCTTAAGCCAAATTGTTACGGGCGATGAAACATGGGTGGCCTACGTCACACCAGAATCAAAGCAACAGTCCATGGAAAGGCGGCGTTTAGATTCACACAGAAAAGTAAAGTTTAAGCAAACAATTTCTGCTCGGAAAGTCATGCGCACAGTTTTTTGAGACAGAAAAGTAGTATTGATTGTAGAATTTATGCTTCATAATGAGATAATCAATGCAGCAGCTTATTGTCAGGCATTTAACTATCTGCGCCGTTCTACTCAGAACAAAAGACGAGGCAATTTGAGGAAGGGCATCGTTGTGCTGCATGACAATGTTTGTCCGCATGTGGCTAATCAGGTCAAATATCTCAGCACATCTTTAAAATGAGAAACTCTAGATCATCCTCCATACAACCCTGATCTAGCCCCTAGTGACTACCATCTGTTCCTGCACTTGAAAAAACACCTAGGCGGTCAGCGTCTTAGAGACGATGACGAAGTCAAAACAGTTGTGATGCAGAGGCTAAGTAGTCAGGTGGCAGACTTCTATGAGGAGGGTATTCAAAAACTGGCACAACGTTATGACAAGTGCCTCAATGGTAAAGGAAATTATGTAGAAAAGAAGATTAAGGTACAGGCTTCCATGTAAAAATAAAAGTATTGAGATATCTTTGCACGTCTTCTTTTAATTTCAAAACGGTACTTACTTAAAAAACGCGCCTCGTATTATATTTAGCTATTTTATAACCAGCACTGGAAGGCCGAACCAATTTTTATTTCACTAATATTAATATTCACCTTCGTAAACTGAAAAACTTAAGTCAACCTAAAGGATAAACTTTCGTGTAGGAATGCTTTTGCGAACTAATTACGCTGGTCTTACACAGAGAGCACAGGCCTGTGATATCAATGCAACAACATATGTTTAAATTTTTGATTTTATAGCCGTCGGTAAACAGCAGACACAATTTTATGGGCTTACGACTACTAATGTTCCAATCCATTGCCTTCTAATTTTTAACCCAATCCAGAAGACAAGGGAACTCCTAGATTGACTATTGGGAGAAATTTTGCCTTCGTGGAGAACATTTTGATGGAGCTTTATCCGCATTTGCGTTACATGGAGAGGAAGAACACGAGAACCTCCAACGCTTAGCCGGACTCCAAGAGGACTCTAACACATGATCCGTCTACCACTCAGGATATATCATGTTAAAACTGTGGTCGGCGCGAGCCGGATGCGGAATTCGTATCGACTGGGATACGAACCCGGTTCGCCTCATTGGAAGCGAAAGTTGCATCTCATGAGACTTCGCGACTTAATGTTTCAATTACATCATCTCTCTAAAAAGAATCATCCAGAGTATTTTTTTTTCATTTGAGTGCATTAAAATTAATGAAGTCCGAGACGGTACCCGCTCTGTTACATAAAACATAAAATGCATTACATATTTTATGTAAACAGTCAAAAGGTAAACTATGACTAGTCCAAAAATATGGGCAAATATGGAAGGATAACTGAATTATTAATGGTTTTTAAATCCTGTCCATAACAAAGATAATAAAAATTTAAGACTTTCATTTTTAAGTTGATATGTTTTACTTGCTACATTTTTGACAGTAGCTCTTTGCATCGATTCTTGATTTATAATCACATAATTGTGGCCCGTCTCATGATCCTTATTTCTGATAAGAAAATGGTAGTTCAAATCTTATTAATAATTAATTTATTGCTCTGTATAAATATGTTGCATTTAAATAATATTTGAAGTAATTTGTAATTTTTGACTTTATAGTGGTACCCCTAGATGATGAGGACTGCAGATCCGATGGTTGCCGGTTCAAATCCCCCGCAGCGTATGGATGTTTCTTTCACTCTCTGTGTGTCCTATGTCCTTTCTTCTTTGTGATAGCGTGAATGTAACCCTCCCTATAAGAGGGTACGTGTTTGTATGACGTTGGCGATGCTGCTCCACCGCCAAGTCTTAGCCATAGGTGCCCACTGGGAATCGATAAGAGAGTAGCAGTTCTGGTATTTTTGAGGCCAATGAGAAATTGACCCAAGTGCTTGCCATTAACCAAAAAAAAAAAAAAAAAGAATAATTCATCCTTTTTATTAGTGGCATTGTTTCCTTGCATGAAAGTATTCAACTAAGTACTTTTCGAACTAACTTCATCTTTTTCCATTGTAGTAAAACTTCCTATAATTTCAAAATAACTTACATAATATGAATAGAAATAACGAATTCTAAACAATTGTTTGAATTAATTTGTAATAACACTCATAGATCGATAATAATTTTTTCAGTAATTTTCACCTAGTTTTTAATACAAAAAATGTATATATACAATAAAATCACTTATGAGTTTTATGAAGTAAATGATAAAAAACGAAAAATATAAATGATATTGTAATTTTATTATATATTTGCTATATATTTAATAAGCTACACAATTATACAAGAAAACACATGCGAAAGACTATTACAATTGTAAGCAATAAATGCTTATAGATAGTTTCTTAAAATACAGTTGATTAAGGAAGTTTGAGATATTTTTAAATATTTACGTAATCTCAATAGTGTTATTGAAATTCTAAACGTTATAACTTTCCTTTCGGAGAGCAATGAAATATCACAGAATCGAATCGAATGTAGGGTTAAATAGTTCAAATCTAAAAAATGATATACTGCTCCAAAAAAAATGATTTTTTCAAATAAAGTATCATAAATTTGAGATAATTTTTTCTTTGATAAAGTGATGTAAAATTATCTAAAAATTTTCTGTGATTCTATGTTTACTCAAGATAAAAGCAACAAAAAAACTTCAAGCATCAAACGTTATAAAAACATCAACATATAGCTCTTTAATGAACATTTTTCAATTTTTTGTTTGAATTTTATTTTGTAGCTCTAAATTTATTAATTGTTCAGATTTATACAACTTCTTCTTATATTGTCAAAATGATATTACTTTTCTTTTCAGTGACCAATAAGATATGAGTTTTCAGCCACATAAAATTTTTACGAGAAGGAACAAGGTGTAATTCCTCCTGTGTTGAAATTCCAACAAATGATTATTGCATGAACTGTTGGAAAGCTGGTTAATTCATACTAATGTATTGGTGATAATATTCAACAAAATATATCTGGTGTCAATGATGCTATTTATAAACATTGATATTAAGGAATCTAATAAAAATTTATGTTAAATTAAATTGAGTATGTACTTATTTTTAAATATTAATCAACTTCAAAAATTCTTTTACGAGTGTTTTTATTCATAATTTTGCGGAGAAACAGTGAACACGGGTAGCAAGTTTCGAATTCTGAGCCCCTTTAATGACTCGCTCACCTACTTAGCATTATCTAAAATTCGATTTAAATATATATATATATATATATATATATATATATATATATATATATACACCGAAGAGCCATTACATTATGACCACCCTCCATCTATAACAATTGGCTCGCCCAGGTTTTCATGGTTTCTCGCCCAGGAACAATGTTTTCATGGGGCACATTACGACCCATAATTCTCATAGAGCAATCCCTGACGCCTGTAAGCTACTTGAGCATAGTTGCAGATCAGGTTTACCCATTCAGGGCAACAGGTTTTCCTGCGGGGGACGGTGTTTACCAAAAGGATAATGGACCATGTCATAAGGGTCGAATCGTCAAGGAGCATTCCAGTGACTTTCAAGTCATGTCTTGGCCCCCAAATTCACCTGACCTTAATCCAATAGAGCATTTGAGGTCCTACTTGGAAAACCAAAATAGCGTGCTGACACGCTACCACCACGCAATGTGAGAGAATTGCAGAACCAGTTGTTGAGCGCGTGGTTCCAGATTCCTCAGACTACCTATCAGCACCTTGTGGAATCAATGCCACCGATGTTACTAGCAGTTTTGAGGGCTAAAGGTGGACCTACATGTTATAAGCAGGGTGGTCATAATGTAATGGCTCTTCGGTATATATATATATATATATATATATATATATATATATATATATATATATATATATATATATATATATATATATATATATATATATATATATATATATATATATATATATATATATATATTAATTTTGAACTTTTTTTTATATTTAGGTAAAAAAATTTTAAAAGAAATAAAATTTTTCATTATCTATGCGACCACCTACATCCAAGAGGAAAATTTCCAAAAAATAGAGCGAGTCCTTAAAAGCCGCTGGAGTCCTTAACAGCCGAGTCCTTCAAAACTTATATAACACTTTTGATTAACTGAAGAACATTTTTAAATAAATCAGCGTAAATTATTAAACAATAGACCGTAATGAATTTGAATTTAGATGGTTATTTTGATGCTATATTTAAAACTGTCTTTTGGTAGCACACAGCTATTTAAAAATACCTTTTGGTACCACATGCTTGTGGTACCGGAGATTTAGTAATTTTGTATTGATGCCTCAGGTCCTTGATGCTAATTTAGCTAGATTAATATGTATTTTTGTGTCCTTTGTCCCTAGCGATTTAATATGCCTTAGAAAATTAGTGTGGTGGTCAGAGACGACACCTAAGTATTTAATTGAATTTTCTGATTTAATTAATTGATTATTAATGCGGACTATGGGGGGCGTTGCTTAAATGGGTTCTTAAAAGTCAAAAAGTTACATTTGTTTATCGATAGATTTAAGGTGATATTTGGAGCAAAAGTCGTTAAGGAAAGTCAAGGCTTCGTTAGCATTAGCTTCTAGCTCTTTACCCGCTTTACCTGTTATTATGAACTCATAGTCGTCAACAAAGGCTATTCGCGATCGCAACGCTCGAGAACGCCCTCTAGCGGGAGCCTGCAAATATCGGACATTAATTTATCACGTTTTCATTCAGTTCCACCAGAATCACAGGCAGATTCGGTCGCCATTTTCTTTGCACGAAATAAGAAGCAAAATTTCCCTAAGGAAAAAGCCGAAAAACTTGAAAAAATTCTCCAGAACATTGTTAAATCTTTCAGAAACAGAAAACGCCAAACATTTGAAGAAAATTCCTCAATAATTTTCAACTTCTATTATCAACAAACTTGCAACTGATAACTTCCGATTTCGCTATCGCATACTGTTACAGATGTGTGTTTTAAGGTAAAATGCATTTCTTCTGTCTTCAATTCATTACAAATTAAACTGAAGTCAACATTGCTTTCGTCATTCCAATAAATAAATATGAATTCAGAACGTCAAGAACAGCAATTGTTATAGAATATTCTTCTTTGTTACAGAACGGTATATATTTCTGTATCTATATAATTCGGAAAACAACAATAAAGAATCATCCAAATTACTTGAAATAGTGCTGATGATTAATAAATTTTTTATCGTTTTCTTGGTAAGTATTTTTTGTTTTGAAAGAATAGATAATTTCAACTAGAATTCAGCTGTTCTGTTTTTAAGATACATTCAAATTCATATCGAGATCTTACAATTATAAAATTTTGATGTGTGGTATGTTATCTAAAAGTAATAAAGGGATAATCAATGTACATATTATTTGAAAATAAAACTTTCAAACGAAGAACATTTCATTCGGAATTCTGCGGATTTATAAAGAAGGTAAGTGTCATGATTTTTATAAAAAAAAATTAGCTTGTACATTTTTTTTTCTTCTTATTTGATGATAGTTCTCTACAGAATGCTTTTTTACGTCTGATTAAGAACTATAAGAATAAAAAGAGAAACAATATGGAAGTTTTTTATTTCAATATGAGGAATTTTTAAAATCGTTTTTTTTTATCCTAAGAATTCTTTATTTTACGCTATTTAGTTTATAATTTTTTGATAAAAATTGTTGTTAAAATAATTGTTTTGAAAAATTAAATGGTATAAAATTATGTGCTAATGTATACTTCTTGCATATTCTAATGTTTGAAGTAATATGATTCAAAAAAGTATGGAATAACAATTCGGTACTTACGTAATAACGCCACTACAACTACAACTACAGATTTGGCGGTTTTTAAGTACGTATTAAGTATTTAAAATTAAAGTAGTTTATTGGATTTCGGTGGACAAAATGGGCAAAATATTTCGCACCTGAAAAAATAAAATTGCATCTTGTTCTATTTTTGGCAAATCCCAAAGACGCATTTTCGTAGGACTAAAAAATGGTAACAAAAATCGAAGAACAAATTATTTTGGAATTTGGAATAAAGCAGGTAAGTGTTAATTTTGATAGAATAAAAAATTTTACTTTTAAGTAATTTTTTTCTTATTTGATGATAGTTTTCTATAGAATGGTTTTCTGCGTCCGATTATGAATCAAAAAAGAAAAAACGTGAAAGTTGTTTGTTTTAATGTAAGGAATTTTTAGAATTGGGTCTTTCTTTTTTGCTTTCTATCGAAAGAATTCTTTATTTTACCTTTTTTAGTTTCCAAATAATGATTTTTATTGAAACTTGAAATTTTTTAATAAAGATTGTTGTCAGAAAACCTTTTTTACTAAATTAAATTTAATAAAATTATGAGGCTTATGTATACTTTTTGTTCATTTTAATTTTTGAACTAATATGATTCTTAAAACTATGGAATGTAAAGTTTAAATAGGCCTTTCATGTTATATCATTAAATATAGTAAAACTATTTTTCGGGCATTAGGTTTTAACTCTTAAAAGAATATACATATTTTTTTCTGTTTATTTGCAAATATTTTTCCGATGTGTTTTGTATATTCCTTCTCTAAAAAAAAAAGATACCATTTTGTTTTCGTTTGCATAAGAAAGCATACTAAACATTTTTCGTTTTTAAATTTAATTAGACACGATAAAAAAGGAACGTTGTAATGGTACACGCTACATTAAAGACGACTCTAGAGTAAATGAATGACTGTTCATATAGAAATCGCAGGTATTAGTCTCATACAACAACGCCCCCTATAGTTCGTTGCGATCGTGAATTGTTGTTTCGTTGTCGTGTTTAAAATCCTGCAAGAAAATGACCGCGATAATTACCCACAGGAGTGGGCCTAAGCATGAACAAGCTGTGGACAGCCCTATTACGTGTTCAATTTAGTTATTCCTAGACCGACGTCGAATTCTATTCATCTGTTTGTGAGGTAACTGTTAATTAGATTAATTAGTTGTTTAGAACCGTCTAATTCGATTAATCTATTGATAATTTGGTCCCAGTGAATTGAGTCGAAGGCTGCCTTAATGTCTGACGAGATCAACATTTCGTATAATTTATTTTTGCAATTTTTATTCTTTTTTGCTGTTAGCGACTAATTTATAACTATTTTTAGTGCTGATTCTGTCGATCTGATTTCTCGGAAGCCGAATTGGTAGTTACTTAGATTGTTATTGATTTCTAAATTATGGGTTAGTCGTTGTTGAATAATTTTTTCTAGTAATTTGCCTAGTGTTGGTAGTAGGCATACCGGTCGGTACACGTCTGGTTGAGTAGGTTCTTTGAAAGGTTTGGCAAAGTACACCACGGTGGCTGATTTGAGGTTATTTGGAAGGTGATTTAAAGTTAGACATTTATTGATCCATTTGATTAGTATGATACGATCGCCATCGAATACGCGCCTCCAAATCATAAAATTTAGGCCGTCTGGAATTGAATTGAATTGAATGTGGGGTTTAGTGGCACAAGGTCCAAAAAAGGACATACTGAGTCAAACACACGGTTTTAAAAACAGATAGGTTAAGTAAACCACACGTATAAAATCAGATAAGATAATGAAAATTCTAAAACAATGTTGTAAAGTTACGTACATTAAAATCAATAAAACTGCATGGTAGATTTACTAAAACACTAAATAGTATAAAACAATTATATACAACTTAAAATTCCAATAGTGCGCAAGAATGCAAGAATGTTAGGATGGTGATTCTTATCTAACAAGTCTTTTATATATAAAATAGTGCTTTCAAAAAAGGGAAGGCGTTGTTGGTTAAAACATGGGCAAGCGATTAAAATATGATGAATTTAAAGTGAAACGTTACAAGTATTGCATCGAGGAGGCAGTTCTCCGAACAGCAAGTGAAGATGAGTCAGCCGAGTATGTCCTATACGTAGACGGGTGAGCTTGACATCTGCTCCGCGCAATTGCAACACAGGCCAAGGCTCTAGCGCGGATTTAATTGTGTGCAGTTTGTTTTCAATTTGTAAATCCCAGTGTTGCTACCACAAAGATATAGTAAACTGCCGTATATAATTCTTCATGTCTGAAATGGGGACTGATAGTGTTAATGGAGTCGTAGCAGATCGGGCAGCAGAGTCACCCATGTCATTACCTGAAATACCAACATGACTGGGAATCCAACAAAATAAAATCCTTAAACCACTTTTGTGAAGACTAACTAACAGATGTTTAATGATACATAAAATAGGGTGAGTTTCGTTGTTTACATGATTATTCAGCTGACGTAAAACACTTAGGCTGTCAGAGTAAATGCAAAACTTTCGTGCGGTTAGTGATGAGATAAGTCGTAGAGCTATGAGAATGGCCACAGCTTCGGCAGTAAATACAGAGCATATGGCAGGTATGATATAACTGTATGTTCGATCAGCTATAATGATTCCATATCCAACATGCCCTGGAGATTTTGACCCATCCGTAAAAACGGAAACATACTGAGAATACTCATGACGATGAGACATAAATAGCTGAATATACACGCTAGGAGATATACTGGATTTTCTGTATGAAGCAAATGGAGAATAAAAGTGATATGACGGAATAATCCAATTTTTGTTAAGAAAGTGATCGGTTGATTGAGATGGTGATTCGCAAACATTGAATGCCTGAATAACTGTATGCATACTAGCATTAAAAGGAGGTGTGTATGAGGGTCATGCATCATATAATCGTCGTAAGCTTAGTGGAATAACCTCATGTCGAAGAGGATGAGATTTAGATGACATAACACGAAAGTAAAATGTAAGACAGAGCTGCATACGTCAAAAATAGAGAGATGACAAATTACATATACTATATAAACTTTCGACTGGGGACGTTCGAAATGCGCCGCTACAGATTCGCAATGCAGTACGATGGACTGTATCTAATAGCTTCAAATTTGACGCAGTTGCAGAGCCATAGACTGCGCAAGCATAATCAATGCGTGATAATATTAACGCTTTGTAGATTCTGATTAGGGCGATGCGATTCCCATCCCAGAAAGTATTTGAGAGAACACGTAGGACATTTAAAGTTTTTTCACGACGTTTTCTAAGATAACGAATATGGGGTAGGAAAGTGAGTTTGCTGTCAAAATTTACGCCTAAATATTTCGTCTCCGACACAATAGGTATATTAACGTTATGAATGGAAATAACAGGATCATTGTGTAATCTGCGCAATCGACAAAAATGCATGCAAGAGCTTTTTGTGGGTGAAAGTGTATGACCATTTTGTTCACACCATTTTGAAATCTTATTGACGGCAAGCTGAAGTTGACGCTCAATAACGCGCATATCAGAGCCAGAACATGAAACATTTAGGTCGCCAACATTAAGTGAGCCAAATACATGAAGTGGTAGTATGTTCAAAATGAGTGAAACATGAGTAATAAAAAGTATGATACTTAAAACACTGCCTTCAGAAACACCTTCGGCCTTAATGAAGAGGTCTGAAAACGTAGAACCCAATTTTACCCGAAAATGCCGTTTCTTCAGGAAGATGGGTAAATTACCACGAAGTCCCATATCGTAGAGTGTCTTAAGAATTCCGTATCGCCATGTCCGATCGTAAGCCTTCTCAATATCAAAGAAGATAGAGACAAAATGGTTACGTCGGACAAAGGCGTTACGAATTCGTGACTCTAAAGCAATAAGGTTATCAGTAGTAGACCTTCCTTTTCGAAAACCACTCTGGAACTCAGGTATATGATGGTTCTTTTCTAGGAAGTATACTATGCGGGTATTAACCATGCGCTCAAAGGTCTTTCCCAGACAGGTTGTTAAAGCTATAGGGTGATAGCTTTCCGGGTCCTCAGGATCCTTGCCTGGTTTCAATATGGGGATGACAATTGCCTCACGCCAACATAATGGATAAGTCTGTTCCGTCCGTAGTCTATTAAATAGAACCAGGACGTTACCCAAAGACGTAATATCCAAATAGCGGAGCATTTGGTAAGTTATCCCATCGAGACCAGGGCTTGTGTTCGCAGCTGTTGATAAGGCCTTTTGTAGTTCCAGAAATGAAAAATTGCCATTGTATGAAGATGATCGACGAGTGTGAAAATTGATATTATGACGTTCAGCGTTGCGTTTATGGTTTTGGAAAACCGGGCTGTAACTCTCTGTACTAGAGATGGCGGCGAATGTCTCACCAAGCATGTTACATACATCAATGGGAGCAGAGTAGACTGTATCGTTCTTTTCTAATATAGGAAAATGAAATTCGCGGTATATGCCGTTTGCCTTTTTACTCTCGACTAAACTTGTTTGGGAGATGTCATTGATGATATAGATGAGACATTATAGTGCTTCCATGATTCTTTTTGGCTACGGCGTCGGACCTTACGAGCAAACGCTTTAGCTCGTTTAAATGCTACAAGATTTGATGTGGAAGGAGAACGACGAAAGAGGCTCCAAAGTCGTTTCTGTTCCTTTTAAGCGGTAGAACACTCTGAATTCCACCAAGGCTTACGATGGTGAGGAGGAGTAGTTGAAGACTTTGAAATACTCTCTTCTGCAGCATTTATTATTACAGAAGTTACAGTATTCACTGCGGCATTTACGTTGTTACCTGTTACCATAGCATCAGTAATCTGAACAAGTTGAGTAAGTATGTGCCAATTAGCGCATGATGTATGAAAACTGATGGTTTAGGACTCATGGGAACATTAATAGAATATGAAATTATGAGTGGAAAATGATCACTATTGTGAAGATCATTACTCACAGAAAAGTTTATGAAGGGCAAGAGAGCTGGTGAACATAATGCTAAATCGATGGAGTGAAAGGTATGAGTCGGCATATGAAAGTAAGTCTCTTCGCCTTGGTTTAACAAACATAGATTATGTTCCTGTATAAGTTGCTCTATTTCACGTCCCCGATCATTGGAGACAATCCCACAATTCACTATGACCATTAAAATCCCCGAGCAAAATAAAAGGTGAAGGTAATTGCATAATCAATGAATTTAGTTCTGTTTGAGAAACAGGTGTATTAGGAGGTAGATAAATTGAGCAAACAGTGAAGAGTACATTAATGTGAATTTGAACAACAGTTGCTTGTAATAAAGTTGATAAGAAATAATGAGTAGATGGTAATGCATTGCAGGTTAAAATTGCAACGCTGCCATGAGGATGACTTCCATCATGAAGATCATGTCGGATGCAAGAGTAATTATGAAATTTAAAATTATGACATGACGTTAAATGAGTTTCCTGCAGAGCGAAACATGCAGGCTGATATTTATAGATAATATCCTTGATATCTGAAAGTTTATTTCTTATGCCACTACAATTCCAGGATATAAAATTAATAGACATTATGGAATGGATTGATATTTTTATAATTTAACGTCAAGTATTTTAAGATGAGTCAAGTATGAATTAATCGTCGGAAGGGTGAAGGGACAATTCGACGTCAAGATCCATCTTCTTCGGAGCACCAGAAGTGGATTGGTTGACGTACTGATTATACTTAGGATCTTTTTTCTTCCGAGTTATGCCAGGTTTTTTACTTAGGGGTATTTTTGTTGATACGAGCTGCTTGGGGAAAGGTGAGGTTTTTTCTGAGTATTTTTAGGAGGAGGAGATGTTGTTCTGTTTGATGGTGCATTAAAGTTAAATTTCGATTTCTGAGCTGCATTTTCAACTTGATGAGATGTAGAAGGCAAAGGTGGAAGGTCTGTTTGAGTACTGACAGAGCATCTGGTTACCTTTATAGCCGCAGAATAGGACACGCCTGGATGTGGGGTTCGAGCGGTTACTATTCGGCGTGCCTCATTGAAAGTCAGATTCTGTAAAACTTTGACGGACTGAATCTCTTTTTCCTGTGAACATTTTGTACAATTCCTGGAGTAGGCCGCATGGTCACCATTGCAGTTGACGCAGTGGGGCTGTAACTCACAGGTTGTATCAGCATGGTCACTGCTAGAGCAGCGGGCACAGATGGGCTTGCTTCGACAAGATGCCTTTGAATGTCCAAACCTTTGACATTGGAAGTATCTCAAAGGATTTGGCACATATGGTCTAACCGGGCAGTTATACCAGGCAAGCTTGATGGCAGATGGTAAGTTTGGAGTAGCAAAGGTAAGAATGAGATGTTTTGTCGGGATAAGTTGACCATCTCGACGAATCTTTATTCTTCGAACAGCAATAACGTGTTGGTCACGCAATTCCTCTACAATATTTTCTTCGGTATCATTGATAAATTCGGACTGTGATATAACGCCTCGTGACGTGTTTAAAGTTTTATGAGGAGTAACATTAACAGAGAACGAGCATATGTTTGTTCAAGTAGACAGAGTAGTAGCTTGTTTTTCGGAAGAGACTTGAACTAACAAGTCACCTGAACGTAATTTTTTAACTGAGGCTACTTCTCCTAGAAGAGAAAGAAGAGCCTTATGTATCAAAAATGGAGAAACTCTGCTAAATGACGTATTAGGTACTGTGGGATTTGTCAAAGCTATCAAGAAATACTGAGCGTGATCAAATGGTACTAAAGGTGTTCCGCTGTTTTTGTATTGGTGTGTGGAACTGACCACCACTTCATTTTCAGCCATAGAAAATTAAATCAAATTTCAGCTACCAGCTGCACCACCCACCACGGAGTCCAACTAAGGGGATGCAAATAACAAATTAGTGCTGCCACAAATCCGCTATTTGACACCGATGCTAACCAATAGTTATACGCCCGAAAGTCACCACTGAAGCAGCCTCCACCCTTAACGAGTTGCCCAGTAAGTGACCTCGAGCTTGACCTTAGCCAACAGATGACGTTTGTGAATAGCCGATTGGTGCACACAGGCCAATGTGCACCTCCCGTTTACCTGAAGCACGGACCTAACCAGTGTATTGGGGTACCAAAATGCCCCTCAACTGCCAGGATCCCCTTTTCCAGGGACACGGGTCTCCACGCACGGCAAACACGCGGGTGGTCTCTTCCCACCTGGGTCCGATACTACAGGGTGGTAATCGAACACAGATAAAAAGCCCTTACCAGTAAATTCGGCAACCACGATAAGGGGGAAGAGAAAGAAGAAAGTAGGAGAAAAGGGAAAGGAAAACGAAGGGCGGAAAGATCACTAGGGTACCCCGGGGCGTGACTCCCTGTGTTCACCTAAAGAAGGTAAACCCCCTCAGGGGTTAGCCCGTCTGGACCTGGTGCTTTGGTTGTTAGGAAAGTGAAGAGAGTATCTGTTGTCTCCTTGCGTACCGACAGAACAGTAAGATGTCTTAGCTGCCGTGGAATCACCCGAACGTAATTTTTTAACTGAGGCTATTCCTCCTAGAAGAGAAAGAAGAGCCTTATGTATCAAAAATGGAGACTCCTTGCGGAATGACGTATTAGGTACTGCGGGATTTGTCAGAGTCATCAAGAAATACCGAGCGTGTTCAAATGGTGCTAAAGTTGTTCCGCTGTTTTTGCTAAGGTGTGCGAAATTCAACCCCTCGCAGCATTTTCTGCCATAGAAATTTTTTTACACTTCGAATTCCAGCGGCACCACCCACCAACTAATTGATAATTGAATGTAGAGTCTAATGACACAAGATCCAAAAGAGGATATGCTGTGCCGAACAATACGTTAATGAAGCTTAAAATGTAATAATGCAATCTTATTTTTATGAAATACATAAAGGCTACGTACAATATAAAATACCAATAGCTCGCAGAAAAGCGAAAATTTTATGATGATAGTTTTCACCTAACAAATCCTTCATATTCATTGGGAGGAGGCACTCCAAACAACAGATGAAGATAGGTGATTTGAGTTTGGCCGATTCGGAGAGGAGTAAACTTTACATCTGCATTACGTAGATGCAATACAACAGAGTCCAACTAAGGGAATGCTAGTAACAGATTGGTTCTGATACCAATGCGTTACTCTTACTGTACTTTTGAATTTCTGTTTTCAGCGAAAAAAATATTTTTAATCTATAAAACTTTCTACCATATCAAAATATTTCTAATTATATCTATTTTTATCATCTAAAACTCGGAATTCAACTTGAACTTGCTCATACATCGTAGTAGCTTTATACGTCGTATGTTTAGGCGAGACTTTTGTATGCTTTACGTGCCATCAAATCTTTTCTAAGAAACAATAGCAAATGGAGGAGGAAAACGAATAACAACGTGTAATATAACATAAATTAACGAGTGAAATAGGAACTATATAAATATCAATTTATTTTCTATACATTTCATCAAATTGTAATACAATCAAACATTTATATTAAAATTTTATATTAAGATTTTTATTTACATTCAATAAAATTTGTAGTAAAATAATATTTAACTTATAAAATCATATTATTTCATCATCTTTTTCGTTTATAAAATCATAGCGGCATCTTTTGCAAAATTCACTCTTCGGCATTCTAGTACACATTGGTCTGCATCAAGAATTCCTTGAAAAAATAAGGTAAAACTAAGATTGCATAGAATTGAGGAGAATAATTACAAATTAGATATTTTCATTGTTATTTCGTAATACATTAATTTAATAAAACCAAGAAGCAACAGCAATCTGTCTAAACAGAGTGGGAAGATTTGCGCATATGGGCAGGTAAGGCTTCATAATAAGAACGACAATTAAATTGTTAGTTAAAATAATTGCATAATAGGCAAACAAGGTTTTTGTGAACAAATATCATAATAATAAATTGAACTTGATTGAATATAGGATTTAATGGCACAAAGTCCAAAGGAGAACATGCTGCGCCAACAATATCACTAATAGAAGAGAAAATTTCAAGTTATAAATCAAAGAATCAGGAAATTTAAATAATTTTAAAGGAACTAAAAAAAGTAATAATTATAGAAAAAATAAGCTTCTATAATATTGTTGTAAAATTTAAGTTTCTTTCATAATACAAAATTGCTTAAAAATATTTCATACTTCATTCTCCTAATTTGGCTGGAGTGATTTGACGACTTTTTATTTAAACCTGACTAAGGATGGAAAATAAAGTTGATGAACACAGTATTAACCGAGGTTCATAGCATGTGAGAAATCTTTTTATTTTAAATTATTTTACACTTCTGATATTCGATAGAAATTCAGAGAAAGAACACTTGATTCGGAGTAACAGATTAAAATAGCTATGTTTTACCCTCACAGCTAGAATTGAATTAGCTTGTTTATTGATTGAATGTAGAGTTTAGTGGCACAAGGTTCAAATTAGGACATGCTGCGCCAAACAATATGGTGAAACAGTTCGAAAGTCTAAGTGCATGCAAATGCTAGTTGCAACTCAATTAAAACTTATAAAACAGTACTAAGTGAATAAAACAAGAGAAATTTTATGATTAAAATCAGATAAAAAGTATGAATACAGTATAAAACGCGCGAAGTAAGTAAAATGTACAAAGGTGATAAGATATTAAGAGTGTATAAAACAGTAGATGTGTTAAGACTTTTATATGCAGTTAAAAATACCAACGGGACGTAAAAATGCAAAAAAGTTGGGATGGTGAATGCCATCCAACAAATCTTGCATGCATAAAATAGAACTTCCAAAAAACTTTAAACGATGTTGATTAAAACATGAACACGTTATTAAAATATGATGAATTGTGAGAGGTACGTTACAAGTACTGCATTCCAAAGAAGGCTCTCCAAACAGTAAATGGAGAATTGTTAACCGGGTGTGACCGATTCGAAGGCGGGTGAGCTTTACATCAGCACTGCGCAAGCGCAGCACTGGTAAACTGTTTAAATCAGATTTAATGTTACGCAATTTATTAAAAACTTTGAGGTCCCATTGTTGTTGCCATATTGATGTTACAAATTTTCAGATGTGTAGTTTCACATCGGCGAAAGGTATGGACAGTGATAAGACAGATGTGGCAGATCGTGCAGCTGAGTCTGCTAGTTCATTCCCTGGAAAGAAAACATGACTTGGTACCCAGCAAAATAAAATCTCAAAGCCGTTCTTCTGAAGACTTATTAACAAATGAATAATGATACATAAAACTGGATGACTATCACAGTGAAACTTTTCTAGTTGGCTTAAAACGGTCATACTATCAGAGTATAGGCAATACTTCCGAGTAGAGTGTGAGGAAATTAGTCGTAGTGCCATAAGGATTGATTGAATGTAAGTTTTAATGGCGCAAGGTCCACAGAGGACATGCTGAGCCAGACACACGGTTTTAAAAACATATTAAAAGGTAGAATAGAGTACAATTACACAATCAATAAGTATAGTAAAAATGATGAGAATTCTAAAACAGTGTAAATGCAAGTATTTTTAAATGCGGATAAAGCTTGATAAAATGGTTAGCATGATAAATCTCTTATATACTGTTTAAAATACCAATAGTGCGAAGAAAAGCAAAGATGTTAGGATGATGGTTTTCATCTAACAAGTCTTTTATGCATAAAATGGAGCTACCAAAAAAGGTGAGGCGAAGCTGGTTAAAACATGGACAAAGTATTAAAATGTGATGAATCGTGAGTAAAACGTTGCAATCGTTGCATTTGTGAGGAGGTTCTCCAAATAGCAAATGAAGGTGAGTAAGTCGAGTATGTCCTACTCGCAAGCGGGTGAGTTTGACATCTGCCCTGCGCATGTGCAGTGCAGGCCAAGGCTCCAAAGTAGGTTTAACAGAATTTAATTTGTTTTCGCCTTGCAGGTCCCAGTGTTGCTGCCATAAACACTGAACAAGTTTGCGAATGTGGTTTTTTAAATCAGAAAATGGAACAGATAATGTTATTGGAGAAGAGGCAGATCGTGCAGCAGAATCAGCTTTGTCATTTCCTTTAATACCTACATGACTGGGAATCCAGCAAAATAAAATTTTAAAACCCTTCTGTATAGAGAAGTCAATGTATGTTGAATAAAAATTAAAATTGGATGAGCTTCGTTTCTCACATGTTCTAACTGTCTTAAAACACTCAAATTATCCGAGAATATACAAAATTTTCTAGCCGAATGCGAAGAAATGAGTCTTAAAGCTTAAAGGATCGCAAATGCTTCCGCTGTAAAAACAGAGCAAAAATGCAGGAATGTCGTAGCTGTAAGTAATATCAGCCACAACAATCCCACAACCAACATGTCCAGGGAACTTAGATCCATCTGTAAAAACTGCTATGTATTGTATATACTGATGACGATGGAAAGTGAACAGCTGTTGAAAAATGCTAGGTGAGACATTAGACTTACTGTATGACACAAATGAACAATCAAGATAATATGATGAAATAGTCAATGGTGTGATGAGAAAATAATTTACAGATTGCGATGGTATATCACAAAAATCAAGTGTCTGAATGAGTGATCGCATGCGAGAGTTAAAAGGTGGTATATATGAGGGTCGTGCATCATATAATCGTTGCAAACTTAGTGGAGTAATCTCACGTCGAAGAGGGTTCGATGAAGATGACATGACGCGAGAGTAAAATGTCAAAGAGAGCTGCATGCGTCTGAAATCGAGAGAAGGTTGATGACACACAGCATACAAACTCTCAACAGGAGAAGAGCGAAACGCTCCACTACATATGCGTAACGCCGTATGATGCACCGTATCTAGACGTTTTAAGTTAGATGCAGATGCCGTTCCATAGACTGCACAAGCGTAATCTAGGCGTGAAAGTATTAATGCTTGATAAAAACGGAGTAAAACTACACGATCCGCACCCCATAAGGTATTTGAAAGTACTCGCAACATATTTAAGGTTTTCTCACAT
Organism: Parasteatoda tepidariorum; assembly: GCF_982258835.1. Classification (NCBI taxonomy): domain Eukaryota; kingdom Metazoa; phylum Arthropoda; class Arachnida; order Araneae; family Theridiidae; genus Parasteatoda; species Parasteatoda tepidariorum. The sequence continues at coordinate 68,630,331 of NC_141760.1, read as the reverse complement.
CGTTTTCTCAAATGTAAAATATGAGGTAAGAAGGTGAATTTTTCATCGAAAATTACACCTAAAAATTTTGTTTCTGACACAACTGGTATGACAATATTATTAATGGAGATTACAGGGTGAAGATGAATGTTACGCAACCGACAAAAGTGAATACAAGAACATTTATTGGGTGAGAAACTATGCCCGTTTCGATCACACCATTCTAAAATCTTATTAACAGCAAGCTGCAGTTGACGTTCGATAACGCGCATATCTGATCATCTGCATGACACATTTAAATCATCAACATAAAGTGAAACAAACACGGTAGGTGGTAAAACGTGCAAGATGAGCGAAACATGAACAATGAAAAGTATGACGCTTAAAACACTGCCTTGGGGAACCCCTTCAGCCTGAATAAAAAGGTCGGAAAACGTAGTACCTAATTTTACCCTAAAATACCGTTTCAACAGGAAGTTTTTTAGGAAGATGGGTAAATTACCACGAAGTCCCATATCGTAGAGCAGGGGTGGCGAACCTTTATGCACCAACGTGCCATTTTTTCTGAAAAATTGTTTAATTTGGTCATAGACGTGCCGTCAAACAATTTTGACTTCGTGATTATTTGGAAAATAATAACACTAAATAATCAACTCAAAACTCTTTATTTACTATGAAAAAGAATACATTTCGCAATGTCTCAGTTCTACGCGTAATTCAACTTAAAGTAACCTAAGTGTGACTTCTGTTGTTGCAGATTAGATGACAAATAACTTATATTAGGGTTATAAGATGTTAGTTTAAGCAGAACTGTTAATTTTTTTTGGTAGTTATTTATTGTTAGCTTGTTTTTTTAGGGTAATTAATTGTTTTTTGGCAATAATTGTAATTTTTTTGTTAATAATTGTTTATTTTTTATGTTTGTTTTAAGAATTTTAATTTAATTGGTAAATTGCTTCACAGTGAACTTCGTGATCGATGGCGTGCCCAAAATATTATGTGGCGTGCCATAAATGGCACTCGTGCCATTGGTTCGCCATCCCTGTCGTAGAGCGTCTTGAGGACTCCGTATCGCCATGTTCGATCGTAAGCCTTCTAAATATCAAAGAAGATAGAGACAAAATGGTTACGTCGGACAAAAGCGTTACGAATTCGAGACTCAAGAGCTATAATATTGTCAATTGTGGACCTACCCTTCCGAAAACCGCTCTGGAAATCAGGTATATGATGGTTCTTTTCCAGATAATACACAAGGCGAGCGTTGACCATGCGCTCAAGTGTTTTACCGAGACAGCTGGTTAACGCTATAGGGCGATAATTAACTGGGTCTTTCGAATCTTTGTTTGGTTTTAAAATAGGTATTACAATAGCATCTCGCCAATTGGAAGGGTACGCATATTCCTTCCAAATTCTATTAAATGGGATAAGTATGTTAGATAAGGACTCAGTATCCAGATGGCGGAGCATGTGGTAGATAATTCCATCTAATCCAGGGCTCGTGTTTGCAGCTGCTGATAATGATCGCTGTAATTCTGCAAAAGTAAAATCATGATTATATGGAAATGATTGGCGAGTATGAAAATGGATATCGTGGCGTTCAGCATTACGTTTATGATTTTGGAAAGCTAAATTATAGCTATCAGGACTTGAAACAGCAGTAAATGTCTCTCCATGTATGTTGCAAATATCGGCTGGATTTGAGAAGGTGCTACCGTTCGTTACAAATATAGGGTAATGAACATCGCGATATATGTCATTTGCTTTTTTTACTCTCGCACGGACTTGTCTGGGAGATGTCGTAGATGTTACTGATGACACATATCACTTCCAAGACTCCCTCTGACTATTGCGGCGGATCTTGCGAGCAAACGCTTTGGCTCGTTTGAAAGCCAAAAGGTTTGTCGTTGAGGGGTAGCGACGGAAAACATTCCAAAGCCGTTTCTGCTCCTCGTAAGCAGTGGAACACTCTGGATTCCACCAAGGCTTACGATGACGAGGAAGAGAACTCGAAGTCTTTGGAATATTGTCTTCAGCAGCTTGCATAATCACAGATGTTACTGCCTCAACGGCAGTATTTAAGTTGTCCTGTGTTACTATGGTATCGGTGATTTGAGCTAATTGAGTGAATTTAGGCCAGTTAGCGCGATGATATATGAATGTTGATGGTCTTGAGTTTATGGGAATGTTAATGGAATATGAAACTATAAGTGGAAAGTGATCGCTGTTATGAAAATCGTCACTAACAGAAAAGTTCATGAAAGGCAGGAGTACAGGTGAACAGAATGCTAAATCGATAGAGACAAAGGTTCGTGTAGGTGAATGAAAATATGTTTCTTCACCTTGGTTAGGTAAGCAGAGGTTAATATCCTGAATTAGTTTTTCAATTTTCCGCCCTCGATCATTGGAATCTGATCGACCCCACAATTCACTACGTCCATTAAAATCACCAAGTATTAGAAAAGGTGAAGGTAACTGATTAATCAACGAATTTAAATCTGTTTGAGAAATTGAAGCATGCGGATGCAAATAAATAGTGCAGACGGTGAGTAAAACATTCGTGTGAACTTGAACAGCTATGGCCTGTAATGAAGTTGTCAAAGGAAATTGAGTAGATGGTAAGTAGTTAGAAGTTAGAATGGCAACACCACCATTAGGCCTGCTGCCACCACTATGATCTTGTCGAAAACAAGAAAAATTGTGCAAGCGAAAAGTATCCGATGTATTTAGATGCGTTTCTTGAATTGCAATACATATGGGTTGATATTTAAAACTGATGTCTTGAACATCAGAAAGTTTATTTTTTATTCCACGACAATTCCATGAAATAGAACAAATAGACATTATGAAAATAATGAAGATGATTTCATATGAACGTCAGATGTAGGGGGACAGTCAACGAGGCATTCTTCATCGGAAGAAGGATGCAATGAAAGCTCAAAATCATCATTTGAATTTTGTAAAACAGCAGAAGTAGGTTTATTTATATATTGTAGATATTTCGGGTCTTTTTTCTTACGTGACTGACCTGGCTTTTGACTTGGCGGTAATTTTGTAATTGGTATTTTGGTATTTGATCGTTGTTTTGGAAAAGGGTGACAGTTTTCAGTTTTAGAAGTTTTTGAGGGAGGTGGTGATGTTGTCCTCTGGGATGTCGATGGGTTCATAAAATTAAATTTTGGTTTTTCAGATGTTTGCTTGTTTTGTTGAAATATTGTTACCTTTGGAGAATCTGTCTGCGTACTGACAGAGCAATATGTAGTTTTTATAGCCGCAGAATAAGACACGCCTGGACGGGGTGTACGGCCGGTGATTATTCGGCGGGTTTCAGTAAATGTAATGTTTTGTAGGACTTGAATTGATTGAATTTCCTTCTCTTGAGACCATTTTGGACAACTTCTGGCATAAGCTGAGTGATCACCCTTGCAGTTGATGCAAAGAGGTGGCAGCTCGCAGGAAGTGTCCTCATGGTCTGTACTAGAGCAACGGGCACACACCGGTCGACCACGGCAAGATGTTTTTGAGTGCCCAAACCTTTGGCACTGATAGCAACGCAAAGGATTTGGGATATAAGGTCGAACCGGGCAGTTCATCCAAGCCATTTTGACTTCAGATGGCAGAGTAGGTGAGGCAAAAGTCAGGATGAGATGTTTTGTAGGAATGAGTTTGCCCTTAATTCTTCGGATATCAGTAACATTTTGAGATTTGAGATTTTCTAAAATCATTTCTTCTGTATCGTTAAGGAATTCCATTTCAGATATGACACCACGCGAGGTGTTCAACGATTTATGAGGCGTTACAATTACTTTAAATGAACACATAGTTTCACACGTTGATAATATAGTGGCTTGTTTTGAAGAGGAAACTTCAACTAAGAGGTCACCTGAACGTAGCTTTTTAACAGAGGCAACTCCCCCCAGGGGCCCTATTACCAGCTTCACGGAATCTAATTCCGATCGAAATAAAGCTCTCGTGACGTCATAAATCCGTGAATGTCAGTTAAGTCGTATTACGAGCTCTTGATTCCTTTCGGAACTAAATTCCGATGCGAAATTATTACGAATCCCATTCCGGCAGGTTTAGAGCAAGCGAAATCTAGATTCCAATAAAAGTTTGTTTATTTTAGTGAACAAAATGGCGCTGTTTTCCGTCATACAGCTAGCTATTGCTGAAGAGAGTGATCGAAACACTATTAAGAGAAAGATCTATCGGCCTAAAAGATTTTGGGTATTCAAATATCCCGACAACAAAATTTAGAAGTTTATTTGGATTGGAAATTAGTTTTTTTAAAATGGTGTTACTCATAGGCGAAATTCAGTAGTGGAAATGAATAATATCGGATTGTGGAAATTAATAACAAAAGCTATATAAAAAATATGTACAAAAAACAATAGAATCTTAGCTAAAAAAAGGAATTACCAAAGTTAGCTATTAGAATTTCCTATATTGTTTGAAATATGCATGTGTGGGGATTTAACTATCGACTGTGTTAACCTTTAACTATCTTAAGGTACTTTAAGATGGATGCAAGTTAACATGTCTTGTATAATAGTGATTTGGTATTTAATATTTATAGTGGTAATTACGCCAGATATGCCGGTAAAGTTTCCTTTATTTTAATCTGGATTGTTTTCTAGGTATTCCACAATCATTGTTTGCAGGCGAATATTAATTTTTGTACGTGAAGCCATTTGAAAATACTGCGTTGTAATTTCACTCTACACTACTCTCTGTATTTCAAATAAACACAAACTTGGCTTTTAGAACACAAAATTGTTGAAAATATATGAATTTTAAAGCTTTCAGTTCTAGTTTAATGCGATTTTAATTCGCATAGAAGTAGAGAATATAAACATATCGTTGCCAGATTAATAAATTAGAATTATAATAATTTTCTAATTGGTCAAAGTTAGCCCCGCCTACAAATTTCAATTTCACCGGAATCGTGTGGAATGGCGATTTCGATTCCGGATTCCGATATCCTCATGTTACGGCAAAGTGGATATTACGAAATTGGCAATCCGATGAAAGCTAGTTTCCGAGCGGAATCGTTTCCGAACGGAATAAATTTCGATGAGTTGGTAATAGGGCCCCTGGATGGAAAGAAGTGCCTTGTGAATCAGGAATGGCGAAACGTTAGTAAATGAAGTATTTGGTACATTTGGGTTGGTCAGAGAAATCAGAAAATAACGAGCGTAATCATATGGTGCAAGAAATGCTCCGCTGTTTTTGCATTGGTGTGCGGAACTCAACACCGTACTATCTTCAGCCATAGAAAATGAAGAACAATTCTACTACCAGTGGCATGACCCACCACGGAGTCCAACAAAGGGGATGCAAGTAACAAAAATTTGTCACTTAACACCGATGCTAACCAATAGCTATACGTCCATGAGTCACCCCTGAAACAGCCTCCACCCTTAACGAGGTGCCCAGTAAGTGACCCCGGACTTGACCCTAGTCAACAGATGACGATTGTGACCAGCCGATTGATGCACACAGGTCAATATGCACCTCCCGTTTACCTGAAGCACGGGCCAAAGCAGTGTATTGGTTGATTGATTGATTGAATGTAGGGTTTAATGGCACAAGGTCCAAGGAAGGACATGCTGCGCCAAACAAACGGCTTTAAAATAAAGGTAAATGTATATTACAAATTTTCCTCATTAAAAGTCACACGGAATTTATAAAACTAGATACAACGTGACAGAGGTATTCAAAAGTGAGTAAAATCAGATAAAATTTAAATGTAGTAAAGTATTATAAAACAGTTGCAATCAAAGCTGAATAAAATCAGATAAAATTGTGAATAGGATAAAACAGTTATATACAGTATAAAAGACCAATTGCGCGTAGAAACGCAAAAATGTTAGGATGATGCGAGTCACCTAACAAATCCTGCAGAGTTAAAATAGAACTACCAAAAAAGGTTAGACGATGACGGTTAAAACATGGGCAGATGATTAAAATATGATGAATAGTGAGTAAAACTTTACAGGTGTTGCATTGGGGAGGAGGTTCCCCAAATAACAAATGTAGGTGGGTCAGCCTAGTGTGGCAGATTCGGAGACGGTTTAACTTTACATCTGCATGTCGCAGACTCAATACAAGATAAGGGTTAAGATCTGTTTTTATTGAGTGCAACTTGTTATAAATTTTTAGATCCCATTGTTGTTGCCAAGCAGATGTGATGAATTGTTGAATATAAGCTTTTGTGTCCGAGAAAGGTACAGATAAAGTTAAAACTGAGGTAGCAGATCGTGCAGCCGAATCAGCCAAGTCGTTCCCTGGAATACCGACGTGACTCGGTACCCAACAAAATAAAATATGAAATCTATTTTGAAGGGTTATCAACAAGTGATTAATAAAACATGAAATTGGATGATTTTCACTGTTAAAATTTTCCAACTGGCGCAAAACGCTCATACTATCTGAGTATATGCAATATTTCCTTGTAGAGCGCGTAGAAATCAGTCGCAATGCCAAGAGAATGGCATCTGCTTCAGCAGTGAAGACGGAGCAAATATCTGGGATTTTGTAGCTATAGGCATCATCAGCGAGGATGACACCACAGCCTACATATCCCGCAGGTTTTGATTCGTCAGTAAGCACTGGGACATACTCTGAATATTGGTGACGATGAGAAGTGGACAGTTGTTGATAAATAATGGGATCGACGTTGGATTTATTATACATCATAAAAGGGGTATGAAATTTATGTGGTGTGATGTTCCACGGAGGTATGAGAAAATGATCTGCTGATTGCGATGGTGATTCGCAAATGTTAAAAGTTTGAAAGAGTGAACGCATGCGGGCATGAAATTTAGGGACGTGAGAAGATCTAGCTGCATATAATCTTTCCAAGCTTGATGAAATTACATAGTGCTTTAGTGGATGATATCTAGAGGACATGATACGAAAGTAATAACTGAGTGACAGCTTCAAGCGATGTAAATCTAATGGTAGCTGATTGCATATAATATATAAACTTTCAATTGGGGATGTACGAAAAGCACCGGAACAAATGCGGAGTGCAGAATGGTGTACTGTATCTAAGATACGCAGATTGGAGGAGGTATCAGAGCCATAAACTGCACATGCATAGTCAAGTCGCGAAAGTATCAGCGCTTGATATATGCGTAGCAGGGCTAAGCGATCCGATCAGGGTCATTATGAAGAGCGCGTTTTCGACAGAAATGTATGCAGCAACTTTTAGATGGCGATAGAGTGTGACCATTCTGATCACTTCAGTCTAAAATCTTGTTCACAGCTAATTGCAATTGTCGCTCGATGACTCTCATGTCGGATCCTGAACACGAGATGTGTAGATCATCGACATAGAGAGAGCCAGAGACAGTAGGTGGCAATATGTTTAAAACTAGTAAAATATGGATGATGAATAATGTGACGCTTAAAACACTACCTTGTGGGACGCCTTCTGTCTGAATGTAAAGATCAGAAAATGTACATCCAAGTTTAACACGAAAATAGCGCCTCAGCAAGAAATTTTTGATGAAAATCGGTAAATGACCCCGAAGTCCAATGTCAAACAGTGTCTTGAGAATTCCATAACGCCAAGTCCGATCATATGCTTTCTCGATATCAAAGAAGACAGAGACAAGATGATTTCGCCTGACAAAGGCATTACGAATTCTGGATTCCAGTTCAATAATATTGTCTACAGTTGACCGGCCTTTACGGAAGCCACTTTGAAAATCTGGTATGACATGCTTTTTTTCGATGTAATACACAAGTCGAGAGTTAATCAATCATCCGCTCAAATGTTTTACCAAGGCAGCTGGTCAAAGCTATCGGGCGATAGTTAACGGGATCGTTAGCGTCTTTACCTGGTTTTAAAATAGGTATCACAATTGCTTCACGCCAGCTAGATGGGTACGTTTGTTCCGTCCATAATCTGTTAAACAGAACAAGGACATTTGACAAAGACGTCCGATCTAAGTGGCGGAGCATGTGATATGTAATACCATCAAGACCAGGGCTTGTGTTTTTACTTCTATATAGTGCTTTCTGTAATTCGACAAAACTGAAATCACTGTTATATTGGCAGGGACGACGTGACGCAAAGTTTATATTATTCCTTTCGACGGTCTGCTTATGGTGTAGGAACATCATATGTCACATGACTATTCATATTACTTTTATGAGAGTTGCGAATGGCAACAGATCAAAAAATAATAATAAAAAATGAGTGTTCTAAAAAATGTCTGCTGATCATTTTTATCCTGTAACTCTGTTGCGTACAACTGGTGACCCGGATTTTTGACATGGCTACAAAAAACAGTGAAAAGATCGAAGCAACGATCGTCATGGACGCCGAAGCTAATAAAGTAAGCATTAAAATTCCACCTTTTTGGAGAGAGAAACCCGACATTTGGTTTTACCAAGTAGAAGCACAGTTTCAAATAAATAAGATCACAACTGAAGAAACCAAATTTAATTATTTGATATCCCAACTGGAACCGAAGTATGTAGAAAATATTTGGGACATTATTAAAGACACTAAGCCTAACAAATATACCTTGGCGAAAGAAAGACTTTTAAATACGTTTAAGGAAAGCGAAAACAAGAGAATTCAGCGCTTAGTTACAGGATTAGAACTTGGAGATTACAAGCCAAGCCAACTTTTGCAAAAAATGAAAAATTTAGGAGCAGACGATTTTTCAGAAAAAGTGTTAAAATCTTTATGGCTTGATAAAATGCCGAATTTTATACGAAATATTCTGCTTGTCAGTGAAGAAAGTTTAGATAAACTGTCTACGATGGCGGATAAAATTCACGAAGTGAAAACTGGGGAAGAAATATGTGCTGTTTCACCAAATGTTACCAACAATGATGCTTTAATTGCACGAATAGCAGCATTAGAACAGAAAATTGATTCACTGCAAATAAATGACCGTAGTAGATCTAAATTTCGAAATAATAACCGAAATACATCTCGAAGTCGCAGTCATTCAATAAAAGCATTCAATAGGAAAGGTAAATATTGTTACTATCATTTTAAATTTGGTAATCGTTGCCGACCTGAGAAATGTTATTCACCATGTGCTTGGCGAGAAAAGTCGGAAAACTCCATGATGCAACAGGATTAGCGGCTACAACTGTTGCTGATGTTAATGAAAGCCGCAAGTTCAGATTATTTGTAAAGGATAAAAAGTCAGGTTTACGATTTTTAATTGATTCAGGAGCTGATGTTAGTCTAATACCTGCAACTCTCACTCGAAATAAAACAATAGAAGATTTTAAACTATATGCAGCAAATGGATCCGAGATTACAACCTATGGAATCAAAATATTAACTGTTGATTTAGGACTTCGCCGCTCATTTAATTTCCCATTTATTATCGCCAAAATTAATAAAGGAATAATAGGGGCCGATTTCCTTAATAAGTTTAATTTATTAATTGACATTAAAGAAAAAAGATTAATTGATGGAGTAACCAATTTAATAGTTAAAGGAGAAATTTCTCCAATATGCATGACGGAAACAATTTCCACTATGGATAAAAATTCTAAGTTTTCTGAATTATTCTCTTCATATCCAAATTCAACTAAGCCAAATTTATTAATTAGTGATGCTAAACATGAAATTCGACATTTTATCGCCACAACGGGAAAACCTGTGTTTTCTAAGGCACGACAATTAGATCCAAAAAAATTGAAAATAGCCAAAGAAGAATTTCAATTCATGCTAGACAACGGGATTATTAGACCTTCAAAATCGCCCTGGGCAAGTCCCTTACATATGGTTAAAAAGAAGGATGGGTCTTACAGACCATGTGGAGATTATAGAAGACTAAACGACCAAACAATACCAGACCGATATCCAATACCAAGAATCGAAGATTTCCATCATATTTTAAAAGACACCAAAGTATTTTCTAAATTCGATTTATTTAAAGCTTATTATCAACTTCCTATAAATGAAGAGGACAAACAAAAAACCGCAATAATTACCCCTTTCGGACTCTTTGAATTCAACGTTATGAGTTTCGGCCTCAGAAATGCACCTTCAACGTTTCAACGCTTCATAAATGAAGTTCTGTGTGGACTTGATTTCGTTTTTCCTTATCTAGACGATATATTAGTGGCATCTCGAAACAAAGAAGAGCATCAATCTCATTTAAAACAACTTTTTGATAAATTAGATAAATATAGCCTCAGAATCAATATCTCCAAGTCAGTCATTGCTGTGGAGAAATTGGAGTTTTTGGGATATGAAATCAGTTCGGAAGGATCCAAGCCCCTTTCTCAAAAAGTAGAAGCAATCCATAATTACAAGTTGCCAGAAACCATACGTGAACTGAGAACCTTTCTTGGTCTAATAAACTATTATAGACGATACATCAAAGACGCTGCTAAAACACAAGCAATTCTCCACGAATATTTGAAAGGAGCTCATAAAAATGACAAAAGAAAAATAATGTGGACTGAACAAGCTATTAACATGTTTGAAAAATGCAAACAAGACTTATCCAATGTAGCCTTGCTAACATATCCGAAGTTTGAATTACCTCTATGCCTTTGCTCAGATGCTTCAGATTTCGCAATCGGATCTGTATTGGAACAATACGAAAATGGTGCTTGGAAACCGATAGCTTTCTATTCAAAAAAATTAAATGATGCACAGAAATCATATAGTACCTACGACAGAGAATTATTAGGGATATATCTTTCTGTAAAGCATTTCAAACATCTATTAGAAGGTCGAGAATTTACTATATTTACAGACCATAAGCCACTGGTTTTTGCCTTCAAACAAAAAAATGAAAAAGCATCTCCAAGACAAAATAGACATCTCCAGTACATATCCCAGTTTTCGACTAACCTTCAACACATTATTGGCAAAAATAATATCGTCGCAGACGCGTTATCCCGAATTCAAGAAGTAACTAGTGTAGATTATGAGAAAATTGCTGATGATCAAAGTAGTGATGAAGAATTAAAACAACTAATGCAATCAGACACAACCTTAAAATTTAAACAACAACCACTACAGTCTGGTAAATTTCTATGGTGTGATATCTCTGCTAATAAAATTAGACCATATATACCTAAAAATTCAAGAATGATTATTTTCAAACTGATACATGGTTTATCTCATCCAGGAATCAGATCAACTATCAAACAGATAGCGTCAAGATTTATTTGGCCTGGAATTCGAAAAGATGTTCGAATTTGGGCACAATCCTGTATTGATTGCCAAAAAAACAAAATTTCAAAACATACTAAATCCCAGTTTGGAGAATATCGACAACCCGATGAAAGATTTAACGAGATACATATTGACCTAATTGGACCGTTACCCCCATCCAATGGAAACAGATACTGTTTGACTTGTATTGACCGTTTTACAAGCTGGATAGAAGTAGTTCCTATACCTGATATCAAAGCTGAAACAGTCGCCAGATGTTTCTATGAAAATTGGATAGTTAGATTTGGAGTGCCATACAGAGTAATTACCGATAGAGGATCACAGTTTGATTCTGAAACGTTTAAATCTCTTACCAACTTATGTGGAGTAAAAATCAACAGAACAACTGCATATCATCCTCAGTGCAATGGCAAAATTGAGCGTCAACATCGTACATTGAAAACTGCAATAAAGGCACACAACTCTATTAAATGGTCTGAAACTCTTCCTACTGTCTTACTTGGTCTCAGAGCTGCTCTACGCGATGACACCAACTATTCAATATCTCAGATGGTTTATGGTAAATTCATTAAACTTCCTGGTGAATTTTTTGATAACTCAAAAGTGACAACATCCACGGAAAACTTTATTAGCAATCTTCAAAATCAAATGGAAACATTAAGACCTTTAGAGTCAAAATATTTCAAAAGGAACAAAGTATTTGTGCACAAAGATTTAAGTTCATGTTCACATGTTTTTATGCGGATTGATAGAGTCAAGAAGCCATTAGAGTCTCCTTATCAAGGACCCTATAAAGTGATGGATAAGTCAGAAAAGTATTTTGTAATTAGTTATAAAGGAAAAAACGTAAGCATTTCAATAGACAGGCTTAAACCAGCTTATCTACTGAATTCTGAAAATGAGAATCCAGATTACGATGAAAACCTAAAAGCTGCAAAACCTAACGAATGTTTAACATCAAATAAATTACAAGAAAATGCAGCCAATTCCGAGCAAAATGTTAAAATGTCTAGATTTGGCAGAAAAATAAAAAAGCCTGTTCGCTTTTTAGAACAAAACTGTATTAATTAGATACATATACATTTATTTTATATATATATTTTTTATTGCATTGAAACTAGAATGGTATAATTTGTATAGATGTTATATTAATATCTTGTATATATGTTTTCGTATTATGATGAGTCATTATGTAGTATAATTTTTGAACTGTATATATGCTGTTATATTATCATTATATGACAAATTTGACATACTTGCCAAGCATCGTAACTTAGTTACTGGTGAGGGAGTATTGTAGGAACATCATATGTCACATGACTATTCATATTACTTTTATGAGAGTTGCGAATGGCAACAGATCAAAAAATAATAATAAAAAATGAGTGTTCTAAAAAATGTCTGCTGATCATTTTTATCCTGTAACTCTGTTGCGTACAATGGTGTTGAAATGCTGGGCTGTAACTCTCTGGACAAGAGACAGCAGCAAATGCATCACCAAGCATATTGCAAACGTCTGCAGGAGAAGAGCAAATAGTACCGTTTTTCATAAATATCGGAAGTCGAAATTCGCGATATATGCCATTAGCTCTCTTAACTCTCGACCAGACTTGTCTGGGAGATGTCGAAGATGTTATGGACGAGACATAACGGGACCAAGATTCTCTTTGACTTTTGCGCCTGATCTTTCGAGCTATAGCTTTTGCCCGTTTATAGGCCAAAAGGTTAACAGTATTAGGATAACGGCGGAAGATGTTCCACAAGCGTCTCTGCTCTTTGTAGGCAGCTGCGCATTCCTAATTCCACCACGGCTTGCGGTGACGAGGATACGAACTTGACGACTTAGGAATACTTTCTTCTGCCGCTTGGAGAATTACAGATGTTACATTATTAACAGCATCACCTATAGTATTGCGGGTTATCATAACCTCCGTAATCTGAGCAAACTGGGTGAATAGAGGCCAGTTAGCGCGATGAAATATGAAAGTTGATGGTCGTGAACTCATGGGAACAGAAGCAAAATATGAAACAATGACAGGAAAATGATCACTGTTGTGAAGATCGTCACTTACAGAAAAGTTTACAAAAGGTACGAGAAATGGTGAACATAAAGCTAAATCAATGGAATGAAATGTTCTTGTCGGGGTATAAAAGTAAGTTTCTTCGCCTTAATTAAGCAAACAGAGATTATGGTCATGAATGAGTTGTTCAATTTTACGCCCCCAGTCATTGGAGGTGGAACTACCCCAGAATTCACTGTGACCATTAAAATCTCCGAGTAAAATAAAAGGTGAAGTTAACTGAACTATCAGAGAGTTTAAATCTGATTGAGTAACAGGTGCATGTGGTGGTAAGTAGGCAGTGCATACTGTAAGTGGGATATTGATATGAATTTGAACAGCGCAAGCCTGTAATGAGGTGGATAATGGAAGATGAGTAGATGGTAACGAATTAGAAGCTAAAATTGAAACACCGCCATGCGGTTGATTTTCATTATTAAAATCCTGTCGATATTAAGAATAATTGCGCAGTTTAATATCATTGGAAGACGTTGAATGTTTTTCCTGCAAGGCAATGCATGCAGGTTGAAATTTTGACATCAATGTCCTTATTTTGAATGTCCTTAACATCAGAAAGTTTGTTTCGCAAACCGCGGCAGTTCCATGATATGAAACATATGGACATTATGAAGTATAAAAGGATGATTTAAAGGTAACGTCTATATTAAGAGGTCAGTCAAGTAGGCACTCGTCGTCAGAAGGATTCAAAGACAATTCAACTTCCAGATCCATCTTCTGTGACGCAGAAGAAGTGGATTGATTGGTATATTGAACGTACTTTGCATCTTTTTTCTTCCTGGAATGGCCAGGCTTTAGACTTGGAGGTAAATTTTTTAAAGGTGTTTGTTTTGGAAAAGGTCGGGCCTTTTCAGAATTGTCTATTTTAGATGTTTTGCTAGGTGGAGGTGAGGTGGTCCGATTGGATGTTGATGGTGCGGTAAAGTTAAAGTTCGGTTTTTGAGTTGGTGGTTTAATCTGTTTATTGGCAGTAGATTTTTGTGCTGTGAAATCAGTTTGCGTGCTAACAGAACAATACGAAGTCTTTGCAACCGTGGAATACGACACGCCCGGACGGGGTGTACGAGCGGTAACGATTCGACGGGCTTCATTAAAGGTTAGGTTTTGCAGTATTTTAACTGATTGAATTTCTTTCTCTTCTGACCATCTGGGACAACTCCTTGAGTAAGCTTCATGAGCTCCCTTGCAGTTAACGCAAAGTGGTTGCAACTCACAGGAAGTGCCTGAATGGCCAGGAGTAGAACAGCGAGTGCAAACAGATGTACCACGGCAAGATGCTTTTGAATGTCCAAACCTTTGGCACTGAAAGCACCTCAAAGGGTTTGGGACATAAGGTCTCACTGGACAATTATACCATGCAAGTTTAACAGCAGATGGTAATGTTGGAGAGGCAAACGTAAGGATAAGATGTTTCGTTGGAATGAGTTGTCCATTCCTTCGAATCCTAATCCTACGGACCTCGACAACATGCTGGTCTTGCAGGTTTTCTAAGATCATACTCTCTTCATCGTCTATGAATTCAGTTTGAGATATTACTCCACGACAAGTATTAAGAGATTTGTGTGGAGTGACAGTTACATTAAAGGTACATATATTTGTACACTTAGAGAGGGCAGTGGCTTGCTTTTCGGATGTCGTCTGCACTAAAAGGTCGCCGGAGCGCAGTTTTCTCACAGAGGCTACTTCTCCCAGTACGGAGAGGAGAGCCTTGTGTATTAGGAATGGTGAAACCTTAGAGAATGAAGTGTTTGATATAACAGGATTCGTCAATGTTATGATGAAATAACGAGCGTATACATGCGGTGTAAGAGTTATTCTGCTGTTTTTGCATTGGTGTGCGGAACTCAACACCATACTATCTTCAGCCATAGAAAATAAAAAACAGTTCTACTACCAGCGGCATCACCCACCACGGAGTCCTACTAAGAGGATGCAAGTAACATAATTCGTCACTTGACACCGATGCTAACCAATAGCTATACGTCCACGAGTCACCCCTGAAGCAGCCTCCACCCATAACGAGATGCCCAGTAAGTGACCCCGGACTTGACCCTAGCCAACTGATGACGGTCGTGACTAGCCGGTTGATGCATACAGGCCAATATGCTCCTCCCGTTTACCTGAAGCACGGGCCGAAGCAGTGTATTGGGGTACCAAGATGCCCCTCAACTGCCAGGATCCCCTTTTCCAGGGACACGGTTCTCCACGCACGGCAAACACGCGGGTGGTCTCTTCCCATCTGAGTCCGATACAACAGGGTGGTTATCGAACACAGACAAAAGCCCTCACCAGTTAATGTGGCAACCACGACAAGGGGGAAGAGAAAGGAGAAAGTGGGAGAAAAGGGAGAGGAAACGGAAGGGAGGACAGATCACTAGGGTACCCCGGGGGGTGACTCCCTGTGTTTACCTAAAAAAAGTAAACCCCCTCAGGGGCGTAGTGCAATAAGGATAGCAACAGCTTCAGCAGTGAAGACGGAGCAAATATTTGGGATTTTATTGCTAAATGTATCATCAGCGATGATTACACCGCAGCCTACATATCCAACAGATTTTGAACCGTCTGTAAAAATCGGTATATATTGAGAATATTGGTGACGATGTGCAGTGAAGATTTTATCAAAAACGCCGGGTGAAACGTTGGCTTTATTGTAGAGCTTGAAAAGGGAGATATGTTGATATGATGAAATGGTCCATGGAGGTATGTGAAAGTGATTCCTGATTGTGATGGCAATTCACAAATATCGAATGTTTGTATAAGTGAACGCGTGATGGTCTAGCCAGATACAGTCACTCCAAGCTTGATGAAATAGCATTATGCTTTAAAGGATGCGATTTAGAGGACAAGACACTAAAGTAATAAGTAAGAGACAGCTGCATGCGGCGTAGATGTAATGGTATTTGTTGGCAAACTACATATAAACTTTCCACTGGAGAAGTACGAAATGCTCCAGAACATATGCGTAAAGCAGTATGATGTACTGCGTCCAAGGCTCGTAGGTCAGAAGTGGCTGCCGTACCATAGACTGCGCATGCATAATCCAGACTGGATAGTATCAGTGCTTGATAGATACGCAAGAGTGCTAGACGATCCGCTCCCCAGAATGTGTTCGACAGAACACGCAACATATTCAGTTTCTGTTCACATCTTTTGCGCAATTGCACAATATGAGGACGAAAGGTTAACTTAGAATCGATTTTGTATGAGGTACAAAAGGGATCGTAATGTTATGAATGGAGATGACGGGATCATTATGCAGGGTGCGTTTCCGGCAGAAATGGATACATGAACTTTTCGAAGGTGAAAGGGTATGACCATTGTGATCACACCAGTCTAAAATCTTGTTCACGGCTAATTGTAGTTGCCGCTTGATGACTCTCATGTCGGATCCGGAGCAAGAAATGTGCAGATCATCAACATAAAGAGAGCCATACGCAGCAGGTTGCAATATGTTTAAAACTAGAGAAATATGAATGATGAATAATGTGACGCTTAAAACGCTGCCTTGTGGGACGCCTTCTGCCTGAATGTAAAGATCAGAAAAGGTAGATCCAAGTTTAACACGAAAATAGTGTCTAAATAGGAAATTTTATAAAAATCGGCAAATAACCACGAAGACCCAAATCAAACAGTGCCTTCAGAATTCCATATCACCAGGTTCGATCACATGCTTTCATGCGCTCAAATGTTTTCCCTAAACAGCTAGTTAAGGCTATGGGATGATAGTTTACTGGATCTTTGGGATCCTTGTCTGGTTTCAAAATGGGAATCACAATAGCCTCGCGCTATTTAGTAGGGTACGTCTGTTCCGTCCAGATTCTATTAAAGAGAACAAGGACATTTAACAAGGACGCAATATCTAAATGACGGAGCATGCGATATGTAATACCATCAAGACCAGGACTTGTATTTGAAGCTGATGATAATGCGCGTTGTAACTCTAGAATAGTAAAATGAACATTATATGAAGATGATCTGCGAGTGTTAAAATTAATGATTTGGCGTTCGGCATTGCGCTTGTGGTTTCTAAAAACTGAACTGTAGTTATCCGGACTGGAGATAGAAGCAAATGTCTCACCAAGCTTATTGCATACATCGATAGGAGAAGAATATGTATTACCGTTGTTTTCAAATATCAGGATATGAAATTCACGGTATATGCCATTTGCTTTTTTGACTCTTGACCAGACTTGTCTGGGAGATATGATATAGATGTGGCATACCGCTTCCAAGACTCTTTTTGACTTATGCGTCGGACCTTGCGAGCAAACGCCTTGGCCCGTTTAAAAGCCAAAAGGTTTGTCGCAGAAGGGGTTCGACGGAATATGCTCCACAGTCGCTTTTGCTCCTTGTAAGCCGAGGAGCATTCAGAATTCCACCAAGGCTTACGTAGACGGGGAGCATAGCTAGACGTCTTTGGGATACTATCTTCTGCTGCACGGTAAATTACAGAGGTTACAGTATTAACAGCAGTATTTATGTTAGCATGAGTAACCATTGTATCGTCTATCTGAGCAAGTTGAGTGAATAAGGGCCAGTCAGCGCGATGATATATGAATACTGATGGTTTTGTACTCATGGGAAGTGTAGTAGACTATGATAAAATGAGAGGAAAGTGATCATCAATGCTGTGAAGACTATCACTAACAGAAAAGTTTATGAATGGCATGAGAACTGGTGAACATAAAGCTAAATCAATGGAATGAGAGGTTCGTGTTGGCATATGAAAATAGGTTTCTTCTCCTTACTTTAGCAAACAGATATTATGGTCCTGTATAAGTCGTTCTATTTTACGCCCCCGATCATTGGAAGTGGAACTACCCCATAATTCACTATGACCATTAAAATCTCCCAGTAAAATAAAAGGTGAAGGTAACTGGACAATCAATGAATTTAATTCTGTCTGAGAGACAGATGTATTAGGAGGTAGATAAACCGAACAGACTGTGAGAAGTATATTAATGTGAATTTGGACAAGAGTAACATGTAATGAAGTTTGCAATGAAAGGTGAGTCGGTGGTAAAGTGTTTGAAGTTAAAATTGCAACACCGCCATGAGGATGATTTCCGTCATCAAAGTCATGTTGGGAGCATGAGTAATTTCGTAATTTAAAAGCAGCAGATGAATTTAAATGGGTTTCCTGCAATGCAACACATGCAGGTTGATATTTCGAAATAATATCTTTTAAGTTAGATAGTTTATTTCGTAAACCACGACAGTTCCCCGAAATAAAACAGATGGACATTATGAAGTAGATGGAGAAGATTGCATAGGAACGCCATCAGTAGTTGGACAGTTCAGTATGAATTCTTCATCTTCATCGGAGGGATGCAACGTCAACTCATAGCCAATATACATAGTCTTCAAAACAGAAGAGTCGGATTTATTGACAAATTGGTTGTAATTTGGATCTCTTTTCTTTCTAAAGAAAGACCAGGTTTTTGTGCAGGTGGTAGAGTTGCAGTTGAGCGCTGCTTTGGTAAAGGCCGAGCCTTTTCAGATTGATCAGTTTTAGGTGCTTTGGTGGGAGGAGGTGAAGTAGTTCTGTTAGATGTAGATGGTGCATTGAAGTTAAAATTAGGTTTTAGACTAGTAGTCTGAATTTGATGATGACCTACAGAAGAGAAAAGTGGGAAATCGGTTTGAGTACTGGTAGAATTACAAGACGTTTTAGTAGCCGCAGAATAGGACACACCGGGATCAGGAGTACGGGCGGGGACTATTCGGCGGGCTTCACTGAAAGTCAAATTTTGCAACACGTTAACACTTTGTATTTCTTTTTCTTGGAACCATTTCGGACAATTCCAGGAGTACGCAGCATGAGCTCCCTTACAGTTAATGCAAAGGGCAGGCAACTCACAGGAAGTGTCACTATGGTCAAAACCAGAGCAATTAGCACAAATCGGCTTGCTTCGACAAGATGCTTTTGAGTGACCAAACCTTTGGCATTGAAAACACGTCAATGGGTTTGGCCCATAAGGTCGAACAGGGCAGTTACGCCAGGCAAGCTTAACAGATGTTGGTAATTTTCAAGTGTCAAATGTAAGGATCACATGTTTCGTAGGAATGAGTTTACCATCCCTCCGAATCTTGATCCTTCTGGCAGCAGTAACGTGTTGATCTTTCAATTCTTCCACTATCGCTTCCTCTCTATCAACAATGATTTCAGATTCAGATATAACACCACGGGAGGTGTTTAGTGATTTATGGGGGGTTACAGTTATAGAGAATGAACACATAGTCGTACGCGAGGACAAGATGGTAGCCTGTTGTTTTGATGTAACTTGAACCAATAGATCACCTGAGCGTAACTTTTTAATAGAACCTACTTCTCCAAAAACCGAAATGAGAGCTTTGTGGATCAAAAAGGGTGACGAAGTATTTGGAATAGTGGGATTAGTCAAACTTATCAGGAAGTACTGAGCTTAGTCACATGGTACGAGAAATGTTCCGCTTTTTTTGTTTTGGTGGGAGGAACTGAACAACTTTCCATTTTCAGCCATAGAAAATTTTACCCATTTCTGCTACCAGCGGCACCACCCACCACGGAGTCCTACTAAGGGGATGTCAGTAACCATGATTCGTCACTTAACACCGATGCTAACCAATAGCTATGCGTCCGCGAGTCACTTCGGGGCAAGCCGGTTGAAGCAAGAGTATTTTACTCTTCTCACTAGACTCTGCTCTTCTATCTTCCTTTTGCTATGGGAGTAAGTCACAAGAAAATGGAAACAAGACGTTAATTTTAATTTATAGAGCAAATAAAGAAATATTTCAAATGTGCAAGTTTAATATATTACTTAGTAAAATGAAAATATAATTGGGCAATATGCTCGCTTGTTTTCACACTTTAAACATGGCACATTGATATTCTAGTTGAAGAAACACATTTTGCATATATTTATTTATGTTAATATATTTACGACCATCTTTGTTACTTCTGATTCTTTGATCCTTCCAAGTGGTTCCGCTTAAATATATTTAATAAGCTTTCTAAGTTTTTATAACACTGATAACTGAGTTTCATTAGTTACAAATATTGATTACGGTTCACTAAAATGGATGCTGAAATAGGCTATAATGACACAAAAATAATATAAGTTGGTTTTATGTAAGTACCAAAGTAATTTTTCAGTAATTTAATTTCCAGTGCTATAAATGTATTTCACTCCGCCAAATAAAAGTAATTATTGTCTTGCATGTAAATAATAATCGGTCTTTTAACTCTTGCAGTGCAGGGAAATTTGATTGAAAGTTATAGTCAGACATCATTTTAGTCACTGCGTCATTATGTGGTACATTTTTAATGAGTAAAGAAATTTATTTTAGCTATATATTGTTTAATGAAAAGCTGTTACTAAGAAAAAGATAAACGTTTATTATCAGTTTTTACATTTCTGAAGAGTTGTTTCTTCACGGTGTAAAAAGAAGCAAATTAACAAAAAATCTAAAGTATTGCTACGAAATGCGGGTGGAAATGTCAGATCAAAGCCATTAATTGCTAAAATAAATTGGAAAAGAAGGATTACGAGCCTTCAAGTACGTGGCAAAAATCAGTAGCCTAAATAAATAATAGACTTGCTGCACTAGATGAATGATTTTTAAGCAGTTACAACTCAGAGAGTGAAAGTGACTGTGAATTTGTGTTCTTAAATACTTAAATGCATTAAATGTTTGAAGAAACTAATTTTGTTCTTTTAGTATGAAATAAAACTCAATTTTACTATAATAATAACTGAACTTTAATCCGTCATATATCTTTCATTCTGTTTCTTTTATAATACTTTTTGGTAATTTCTTGATCTCATACTAATAGAATTTTTAGTCATTTTCATCGAAAAACTGAGCCGAATCGAGGCTTAATAAGATACATCATTTATTTACCAATCTCCAATAATTGTATGTGTTTCAATAATCGTATGTGATCACGTAATGACGTGTGATGCTTTCAATCTCTCAAATAGCCCTAAATTTGAACCAAAAGTTTATTATTTATTCTGAAATTTGAAAAATTATTTTGAATGGCAAAATGCCTAGTAATTACAGTAACTTCAAACGATTGAGTTTTTTTTTTTTTTTTTTTTCCTCATTAGGTTGGATTTCGGATTTCTTGCTGATAAGATTTGGAAGTTCTATGATTTACTATGAAGTTACTAGGTATATTTCAAAGGACCATCGAACGGAATATAAGACATTTCACTGATTAATATTCATTTTTGTGTAGAAAAAATTGAGTTCTATTTCTCATTTAAATCCAAAATTATTTTCTAGGCAACGTAATAGATAAAGGACTAGTAGGTAAATTGAAGCACTTAAAACAGTTCAATGATGAAATGGTTTACGATAAAACTGCAATTAATAATGGAACGGTTAACAATGGAACAGGTTAATAATGGAACAGGTTCACGCATTATGGGATCCACCAGACAAATAATGCAAGAAAATTAATTTGTTATGAAAATAATTAGAGAAATAGTATGGGATACACAATAATACGTATAATAATGGCTAAAGTTAAAAGAGGAATATTAAAGTTTCATTTCTTCCCATGTTTCAAATCAAATTCGTATATAAAATTGTATATTTATTTGCTGATATTACTTTGGCATAAATATTAAAACAATTATTCAAAATAATTAATTGTTTTAGATAATATAGGCACATATAATCGTAACTGGTTTTTGTCTGACTTTGCAACAGTAGTTCTACTAATGTACTTTTTTTAATGGCTTGCCAAAAAATAAATAACACATGAATACATTATTCTAAATTAATTTATTGAACAAAATTTGAAACTACGAATATAAATTGTGTGATAGATTAACGATAATAATAGAAGGAATTACTAAAGTTCGTTTCTTCTTTATATTTAAAGCTTATTAAATTCTTAAATTTTACTACATTAACTACAAACATTTTAAAACATTTACTACAAACCTAGTACTATGTCTGGTTTCTTGAAAAACTGAAACAAAATAAAAACAAGTTTTAGTGAAAACGAAGTGCTGCATTGATTAAAAACTAAACTAATAAGTTATACTTTTATGACTGTAATAAAAAAATCTTTTTATTTTAATGATGTCAAATTTGGTGGAAAAAAGAGTAAAGTTTGATACAAGCTTTTCTGGAGACGTAGAAAAAATACCTCAAATTTCTAAACAATAAACTCATTTGTCTCGAGTCCATCTTTATTGGCAGCAAAAACCCAATATTTTAGATTTACGAGAATTAAAATAGAAACAAAAATTAAATGAAGTGTTACATGTGTTACAGTTTGAATTTGTTGAAGTGCAATAGTACACAAATAGTTCATAGTTGTAATAAAATTCTAAATTAAAAACGTGTTTATCTCGATTATAATTTCTTATTCTTAGCAGAAATATCTCATAAATGAATAAATAAGATCCATAATAAGTATATATCTGTAATACTTATTTAAAAAGAAATATTTTATTTTAGATTTAAAAAACAATAATAATAAAACTTTTATTAAAGATATTTTTTTACTTACAGATTTGTTTAGTTTGGTATTCTTTTATAAAATTATTTCTGGTTATTCGAAAATGACCAATATTGTGACCTGTTTCAATGATATTAGAAACAGTTTTAAATTTTTAAATAGGCGGTTTTTTTCTCATTTTGCATATGGTGTCAGCACACGCTCTAAGAAATGTATATTGTTAGTAATACATATTCAAGGACTTAAAATTTTAAAAGTTTGTTTATTTGGATTTCACATTATTCATTCGCATTATCGAAACAAATGCTTAAAATATTCAAAAACAGAAGAGTTTTCAAACTAAGAAAATAAATTAAATTAAACCAATATTTCTACTTAAAGTCCCTTCATAACTATGCAGGAAAAAAAGCAGAAAAATCAAAATTATTGCAGTAGAATTCATGTTTTGGTTTGTATTTTATAATAACCTAAAAGTTTAAAAACATGTTATTTCATACCCAATAATTATAATCACTTATAATGTCAAATGTCATATACCATAAATAATAAATTGGAGAACAAAAATATTTATATATTTCTACTTTGCGAGTAAGTAAGAATTGATTAGAAAAGGAGATTTTATTTCAGAGTATAAAATAAATAGTTTGATAGTAGGTGATTTTGTTTACAGACTTATCAATAACATACGCTTGTGTATGTTACTGAAAAATACATTTTCGGTTCAAGAACAGTATTTTTAGTTCGATTTGCAAAGAGGCCTTCGTTTTCGCTAACTTATTTTTTGAGAAGTTAAAATAAAATTGTTTTTCTTGCGATGCAGAATATCTGAAGAAAAATTTTTTTCTCTTGGTCTAATGCTGAGGTCGAAAATTCTAACTTAATCTTACTAATTGAAAATCTAACTTATCCCACACTTAATCCAAATACAAGCCTCTCTCAGATCGCAGAAACATAAATTGTGATTCGCGAGTCACAGTTTGATGACCATTCACCTAGTACCTAGAGCAATTTTTTTTTAAAAAAAGTACTTCAGTACTATTTTAGATAAATAGATCACCGTTTAAATTGATTTAATTCTGACGTTTCATGGTGTACGACGCCATTTTGAATACTTACATCTGATTTTAGGACAGCAAAATCAGTATTTCGCATTTGCTTAACAAAAACTTTTAGTGAAAACAAACAAGTTTTTATGAAGATTTCAATTAAATATAAAATCTAACTATGAAATAGAAGAGAAAGGTTACTCTTTTTCGAAAATAATCTTAAATTCGGAATATATTATTCTTTTCTAAAATAAATCTGAAAATTACGTAATACAATTAATTAATCTCAATATAATAAATTAAATTCCATTGAACAAAATCCTTTCAAGAGTTACTTCATATTTAAGTTGTAAATTTTTGATGAGCGAAACTGTAAAACTAAAGTATTCCAAAAATTAGATATGCATAAATTTTCAATATATTAAAGCACAATATTTTATCTGTTTACGTCAGTGAAGCTAAATTAAGAAAATTCTTCTGAAGGGAATATAAAGTTTTAACTACAAAACAACACCAAATCCAATAAAATAAAATATCTTCTATATTATATAAAACGCTAATACGTATGTATCAATGAAGCCGATGATATTTCTTTTATTGCGTCGGCAACAGTTTTCAATTTTAATTGATGGGCTTCGGCGCGCAAGATCACGTAGTGAGCATCATATGGCTAATCTATATTATATAAAACGCTAATACGTTTTAATTGATAGGCTTCGGAGCGCAAGAGCACGTAGTGAGCATCATATGTCTAATCGGGTGAATTCTCACCGAATTGTCAAAAAAATTCTCACAAAACTATCTTCATCAAAGCCGATGCTTTACATCCGGCGTTCAGTACTATTCCATATTGTTTTGCAACACATGGTTTTAGCCCTTTGGTGGGAAAGACTTTAAAACAAAACTTACAACAGTTACTTTTACTGAAATTTAGAATAGTATGATTAAGAAAAATATGTGAACTGTTTCCAATTTCAAATTCATATTGAAATGCACAGGTTTAGAATTTTCTACAGTGAAATGTTTTCGGAACTTCAGTGTTCAAAAAAGTATACAAAAACTAGACGTTAGGAACGTATCCAATGAGCGAGCAAAGCGAGCATCGGATTGCGGAACAATCCGAAATGAACTGCGAAAACAGTTTCGGGGGTTGGCGAGCGCCAGCGAGCAAGGCGCGAAGCCTCCTAGTAATAAATATTTGTGACGAGCATAACTAATGTTTTTATACCTAGTTTTGAGATGATTTATTGCCTTCCTAATAAACTGCTTAGGTCTCCTAAACAATTAACAATGGCTACATGAAACACGTGCCTAGAAACGTCAAAAAAGTGATGTTTACAAAGCAATAAATTTAAATCAAAACCCGTCTGACTTTCAAAAGGAGTAAGGTTGACTGTACTACTTAATACATATGTTTTCTTTACGCATTAATGTGATTGATGTTTTTTTAAATTTTATATTAGTTTTAATTCCTTATATTAAAAATAAGTGGTTCTATTGTAATTTATAATAAATGATCTTAGATGAAACCAATTCAAATAAATCGCATAGACTTAATTTATTATTACGAAGTGAGAAATTTTTTTTCCTGTTCTAAATTGCGTAATATGGAACGTAAAATATTGTACAATATGTTTTTATGTATTATGAACCAAGTTGATTGTAATAAAACTTTAAAAAGTGAAGAGTTAATTGATTACTTTGTGAATTTGTGGAAATTAGCTTTAAAGTTTATGCTTTGCTTTTTTGTTACTCCACTGAATCTCTTTGTGCTTGTTAAAGGTAAAAAAAAAAATTCTTTGGTAAAACTATAAAAAATCCTGAAAATATTTATTATTTATGTAACACTTATGTAACTTTAAATGTAATCATCGTTTTAATGGAAAATAAGTTAAGAGTAAATTGATGACTACAAGTAGAGAAATAAAAGCCAAAGAGTCTAAATATTCTGATAGTTATCCATTTCGTACGCAAAAGTGATGAAAGGATACGGGCTTAGCACTACGCCAGTAGGTAGCATTTGGTTTATTTTTAAAAATAATTAAACTTTCATGTACTAGGTTATATTTTAAGATAACACTTTTAGATGCATTTTTCAATAGTGTCAACCATTAATACGAGTTCCCAAACACAAAAAAAAAAAAAAAAAATAATTCTACGTCATGATAAAAACATATTCTAAATAAATGTTTTACCTAAATGCACTATATTTACAGCTATATTTATTGTCTTAGAAAACTCAAACACACAAAATAAATACAATTTTTTTTCAAAAAATATTTTATGTCAGAAATATTAATATATTTATATATATATATATATATATATATATATATATATATATATATATATATATATATATATATATATATATATATATATATATATATATATATATATATATATATATCTGTAGCGTACGAGACATAAAAGCTAAGATTTAGCAATAATATAGCATACCAATTTAAATAATTTTCCAAAAAAATTTAAAATTAATTGAAGCTTCACACTCAAAGCAACATGATGCCTCATTAAAAATTAATTGTTCGAGGTATGCATGCCGAACGGCATGCCCAAAGGGCATTCTGTTCAGTAAATCTTGTGTATTTTTCTATTATATTTAAATCGCGTGCTCAAGATTAAATTTCAGATTTAATCTCGCGTGGTCCATTCTTAGCTTATCGACCAAATTAAACTGTTTCATCTGGCTAAGAGAATTTGAAACATAATTTCGGATAAATAAATCAAGATAGGAGAGAAAAGCTGAATCAGTTAATATTTTATGCAGCTGGTGATGAAGTCAAAATGAGGTTATCTGATATACTTTGTGCTATTAATGCATAAATTAAAATAACTTGCAGAAATAAAGTTATCGAAAGATACTAGCTACATAGTATCAGTTCTAAAAACAAGAACTTCCCTCACTGTCAACACCAAATGATAGTATACAAGTAGCGAAACCAATATGTGCAATTTGGTTTAATCAGTAGGAGCACAATATTAAACAAGACAATTAAATAAGTGAGATCAAAAAAGGTGAAGCAGGATAAGCTCGAACCACAGGTTTTAAAATGTGGACATTTTATCGGAACAGAATTTCCAGCATTGAGACAGTATAGAATAGTAAAAATACCATTAACAAAGTTATAAGAATCTTTCGAAATATAAATTGATTTTCAAAAATTAAGGTGGGAGAATGAAGAGCAGTGTTGAATGATTTGAGCAGAAAAATATTCAAACTTAATGCTATGTTTTCTCTAGTGAAGAAATCGACTCTAATATCTTTGTTTTTCGGAGAATTCCGTATGTACATATTGTAACTTTCTATTTTTTTTAGTACCGTCGATGAACTGCCGACCTAAATTTTGAGTTAACGACTACTAATCCGTACCCTTGTAATTCTGAACCAGAAGGCAAGAAAACTCTTGGATCAAATATTGGGAGAAATTTCACTTCCTGGAGGACATTTTGGATGGAATCTGACTCGCATTTGCGTTACACAGAGAATAAAACCGCGGAAACTTCCCACAATTTGTCTGATGGCAAGGAGACTCTAACCCATGACCCGTTTGCTGCTAAGAAAAAGAGCATTTGAGTTGTTTTTTTCTAAAATTAGATTTAACCTTCCGTTAGTCGCGCACTTGCTTCCGACATGGTTAATCGCGTTGCACCTATGAGGTGTTTCTGATTTTTTGAAAGCCAAATGAAATTTAGTCTAGTTTAAATAGTTAATTGTCACCAATTTAAGACTCTTTAGAGAGATACATATCAAAAAACTTATTTAGCGAAGTACCGAAGATAATTTTATCTTGCTCCCGCGTCGGATCTCTTCCTCCATCACAAGATGTTCAACCAATTAACGCAAGAAGGTTCTGCGGTTTTTTACTCCGTAACCATTTTCTGTGTATATAACTTGACCATTTATACCTGCTACGTTGAGTAGGACAGAAAATGAGATAAAATATATATATTTAATTCATAAAAATATTATATCCATAATACTTGCGTCAATGGTCGCGCTGCACCAGAGGGGTGATTTGAGCGGTTCCAACTCTCCATCGACATGTTCTAAGGTCGGTTTTACACGGACATTTGAGTAATCCAAAGTTAGGAAGATAACATTAGGCTCGACCCCCGGAAACATCTATTGACGGCAAAGGAGGTGGAAGTGCAGTAGGGATGCACCTGTGAGGTGCGCACGACTAACGGAAGGTTAAACTAGTTTTTTTAAAACAAAATTTGCATAAAATTTGTTGAAAAATTTCTTATATAGATGGGGATTATTATGTGAAAAAAATTGTAGAGTTGTTGTAAAATACAAACTAAATGAAATTTTACAAAAAAAAAAATTATGGATTTTTTTATTCAAATTCAAAATATTTATGCACTATTATAATTTTATATAACTTATGAACAAAGCGAGTTCATAAAAGTCGAAAAAGTGACGAAATTTGTTTCTTAAGTAGTCGTATATTGTTGTAAAAAAAGAAACTTGTTTTTATAGAATTTTGAATTCTGTGTTAAAAGCATTTCACTGGTGATTTAGACTCCAATGTTTTGTAGTTAATTAATTCCTTTTAGGGAATCATCTTTTCTTTTCTTTTTTTCTTTTGCTTTTAAGTATTCATAAAAAATCCCTTTTTAATGCACAAAATTTATTCTATATTAATTTAAATATGAAAGGAGTAACTCCCATTTAAAACAAAATTAAAAAGAACGATTTTATTACAAAAACAACAAGAATGATTTTTAATTAAAACAGATATCCTCAGGAAATGTCAAAGTATTTTTTTTTTCAATTTAAAGGAACAAAAGTATTTTTATATATATTGATTGATTTTCCTGGAACTTCTTTTGTACTTCTTCATAAATCAATTAACTAATTTTTTATTTGTTCTTATCATTTTATAAAAGATAAAAGAAAAATAGAAGATATTTCATTTTTCTAACCACCAGTAGTCTGGTTGATTTTTTTTCATTTAACAGGAATCTCTTTTATCTATTTTTCCTTGCTTCTAGTCAGTTATTTACTTCATAATTCGAAAAAGTAACTAAGAAATAAAATATCACATTTTATTAAACAATAGAGGGTAGTACGAAATTGATGCTAGTAAAAGATGCTTTTCCTGCTATTTTTATTTATTAAAACCATTATGTTATTAAAAATGTTTATTATTTAAGCACAAACATACTTTTTTTTAAATTGTTTCTTTTCTGTTCAACCAAGTTTGGTTTATCGTTAGCTGTTTTCTATTTTACAATAACTCAGAAAAATATTTTCATTTTGGCACAAAAGCTATATTTTTTTCAAGAAGAAAATTGAACCCGGGAAAAAGTACTTGGAAACATTTTGCCTTTGCAGTGGAATATTTTGATGGAACTATCCCGCATTTAATTTACATGGAGAACTTCCACGGTTAGCCTGACGCCAAGGGGACTCAACCCGTGATCCATCTAATACTGAGGATATTTTACGTCAGAACTGTAGTCGGCGGAGGCGGCCTCCGCCGACTACAGTTTATCGTTAGCTGTTTTCTATTTTACAATAACTCAGAAAAATATTTTCATTTTGGCACAAAAGCTATATTTTTTTCAAGAAGAAAATTGAACCCGGGAAAAAGTACTTAGCGTAATTCAAATCGACCAGCAATCACAAGGATTCGAAACGGTGACCACTCTAACCCCTGAGCTTGCACGGCTAAAAGACTACAGTTTGGCTTTACCGGACCTAAACTGAGATAAAAATAAATAAAAATTTAGACATTTTGGTTTCAAAGTAATGGAACAAACAGGTTAGAAGAACAGTTTAACAAGATTAAAATTATAACTAATGCTGCTTGTATATATACTTAAAGAGATTAATAAATTATTTTACTTGATTGATGCTGATATAAGAACCTAACAGAGCGATGTAAATGACGAAATAATTACGTATCATGATAAATGCTTAATGGAAAAAAATAAAAATGAATCATTAATGATTATTATCATTCATTATAATCATATCATTATCAGTTCTAATAATCATACCATTATCAGTTCTAATAATCATACCATTATGATTAATTGATAATGATATTGAAAAAAAGGTATAATATTGGATAAATAAAAAAAACTGAAGGATATCATTTAGGCTTAACATTCATATTACAACGTTTCACTATTTTCTATATTTAATATTTTCTAGCCAAAAGAAATAATTGTATTGCAAAATTACAGTTCCAGTTAATTAGTTTGAAGCGAGTTGTGATTTCATTCAGCCTATATGAATCTTCATCCAATGATGAATATTTCTGAGAAATATAATATGATATTTTAAAAAAGACATGCATGAAATCTATTGTAGAAAAACTAATTAAGAATTGAGTAATAACCAGAATTGAAATTGAAATCGAATGACAACATGAAAGTATTACCTCAATATTTTAAAGTCCACTATATTCTAAAAACTGTTTTTTACTTTAGTTTTCCATTTAATACTTAAACTTAAGTTTTTCTCATGTCACTGAAATTTTTATAATCCATGATTTTGCTAGTATGTCTAACGTTAGAAGGTTTTGGCAAATCGAGTTAAAAGTAATAATATTAAAGTTCGATT
The DNA here is from genome assembly GCF_982258835.1 of Parasteatoda tepidariorum. Lineage (NCBI taxonomy): Eukaryota > Metazoa > Arthropoda > Arachnida > Araneae > Theridiidae > Parasteatoda > Parasteatoda tepidariorum. Next base: position 68,600,000 of record NC_141760.1, on the reverse strand, counting down.
TTATCAGAGCATTAGGAATGTAGAATTAATTACACAAAATCTGAATTTGTCTAAACTTTGCTTAGATGAAATGATATTAATCACTCTAGGTAAGGTGACCAAATAAATTTTAACGAGATACCTAACGCATCATAAATAACCGCAGGTTAAATGCTATTATATGTATATTTAATTTTAAATTTTGTTAGTTGAACTTTTAACTTAGGTAAATTTAATAGCATGAAGTCTCAAGCCGGAGTAAACAAAGCAAAAACAAATAAATGTTGTGTATTCGTCGTTATGAATGAGTGGTATGGTCAATTCAGGGTACTTATAAATTTCAGAATAGGTAAAAAACTAATTCCACGCTAACTTTTTTACTCACCTATCTTTGTATGAAAGCTTCTCATTTCCACGACACTCATATAAGACCAATATCAGTAGTATTTCATACAATATTTAATTTAGCATCACTGGCGTCAATAATAATTTGACATTTCTTTACGGCCTTCAAAAAAAGTATCAGTATCAATTCGGCAAAAGTGACTATAAAAATATTAATGTTGTTACTATTAATTTCGAGAATTACACTTGATTAATATTTTAATAATTAAATATTTAAGTAAAAGAATACTTTTGTAATAAAAAGCTAAATTACGGGGGTAAATGTACTTGTTAGTAAGTGACAACCGTGAAGAAGTGCTATAATTTTACTAATGCTGACGATATTTAGTTAATTTTTATAATAGATACATATTTAAATATTTTTTTCTTTCTGAAAGGCTTAAATAATGGAAAACAGGCTTGGAAAACAGACACTTATTCGGCTAGGAGAAATTTAAAGAATTTCTATATTAAGTTCTCAAATCAATTTCGGTAATAATTACTACTGATATTACGTTAATTGATGCTTTCAGTAGGAACTAAAGATACTAGTATTTATACCAAGATATCTATTATATAGGCACTGTGAAAATAGGTATTTACGGTCTATCAAAAAGAATAAGTACAGGAAAAAATTGTTGATTATTTTTTTATTGTCAGGAATTTACCTCCAGCAATAGAATTACGTCAAATGGTATAGATTATAATTAATCGGTATTTTAATGAGAATAACTTTTTTTTCTAGAATCATGTTTTGTTAAAACCATCGGGAAGAGCTTATAGTAATGAATAAAATAATTGTAACTTAATTAATTGTGTTGGTTTGCTTCTATAGCTCTGTAATGTTGAGCAGAACCAATTTGTTGATTTTTTACTATATTTCAATTCGCATAAAGAATAGGTTTTTAACTAGTATATCATAATTTTCATCGAATCATAAAATAGTCAACAATACGTTAAAATAATCAAAAACCGATTTTTTTTCTCCACTTTCCTTCAAAATATCGGAAAATCAAAATGAGTTACAAGCAATCGCAGTTTGTTATAAGATTTTTCGCCAATTTAAAAATCGGATTCTTTTATTCCTAAAATGAAACAAGTTCTTATATGAAAGTCCATTAAAAAATTTTTTTTTCGAGATAAAAACAAAATTTTGAAATTCGATGCTTATAACTATTTCTCTTCGATAGAAAAATGATTTTTATTTTTCTTTCTCTAAAATACAGAGAACTTTTTTTATATTGATTGATATTTGCTCAGTCTTCAAAACTAATGGCGTAACTTGATTTATCAATACTAATAAAGTCAACCTTATGTTTTTTTTCCTCAACTAAACCAATTGATTTATAGCTGATTTAAGGATAGTATTTTTTGTTTCTATATTTATCTATTGCCTATGGATATATTTTGTTATTTTTATTTCACACTATATTTCAATTTTCATGCGAAATGCAAACAATTTATCTCTAGGTATTTACACTAAACAGATATTTATCGTCAATGAGTTTTCAAATCTGGACAAAGCTCGAGATGCATGTTTATTAAAATGGATACGGCTCAAATACAATGCTTTGAAAATAAACATAGCTCAAAATGTGTACTACTGAACCTAGACGCAGCTTAGATTGTATGTTTAAGAAAATGAACTTTGCTATTTATAAAAACATAGCACTTGATTTCATTTTAAAAACTTGTTTTCTGTGTATAATTCTTTTTTTTTTAAAGTGCATTATTACTGAATGTTACTATAGTGAAATTAGAGAAATCTAATTAAGTTTTTAATGATATAGTTTTCATCGTTATAAATCACTTAGTATATTTATTAAGCAAGACTTTTTTTGAAAAGCTTTTAAAAACCTACTGTCGTTTTTACTAAGTTGTGGCAGAAACTATAAATTTACAGCAGGTGTTAATTAGAAGGAATTTAGAGTTATATTTCAGAGTTATGACTAAAAAGATATCGCTTGAAAAACTGCATATGCACTCTACCTAGCCAAACAGACCACGAAGCCCTTGATTGTAATTTAAAATCCAGCTACCTTTAATGACTCTATCTCTATTTTGGAAAATTTCTTCTTTTCTTTTATAGATTTTATAATACAAACTTTTATTTCTGTTAAAAGTTATTAACTGATCTGAAAAATATCCAGAATCAAGTCTGTATTTTTATTTAAAAAATATCAACCTGCGGAGTGGGTCGTTGAAGACCATTGGATTAGAAAAACCAGGACTTGACTTGTAAATGATTAGGCTAAGAATAATAAAAGTGAGATCAAAATTCCTCTCTTAGTTGTTAAATTCCGGTTAAAAACTTGAAGGATGCATTTTTTTGCTGCGTCATTTTTTACTAACACGGATTTCAAGCTGAGCCCTGAATTGAAAATTCACCACAGATATGCTAAACATTTGTGATAGAATATGTTTTGTTTGTCATGCAGTGCTGTCTTCAGAAATTAAGAAGAAAAATTCTGAGCAATAGATGATGACAGAAATGTGTCGAAACCATCTGTTGATTTGTAAACAAATCAATTTAGACATTGATTGATTTGTGCAGCTTGTTTAAGATATTGTTTACTGTTTTTGAGAAACGCATCAGGTGCAATGAAAACATTTTTTCCTAATAAATGAAGTATAAATAACGGATGATTCGATTCCATTGACTTATTCTCGTAATACATTAAATCAAGTGGTAAGTCTTACTTTAACCTACTAGAATTAATATCTATTAACTCCTCTAGAATATTTTCAGTGTTTTCATAATTACTTGCATCTAACATATGAACTGATTCTGAATTGATTGGTAAGAGAAATTTAGAAAAATAATCTTGGTAATTTTATTGATATCATACCAAACAATTTCCAAAAGTAATTTAATGATATTTGTTTCTGATATTCAACCTTCTTTACAATGTAAAGCTGCGTATGGCTATTTTACACCAGGACAATCAAAACTTCCAATTTCCAATTTTATCCTGTTTTTCATCAATTATAGTTACATTTCATACTAAGATACTTCAGCTATTTATAGTTATTTTATTTTTTCGACAAACATATTCTTGTCTCCGTCGCAAAACGTCACATGCAAGACAAAACCGTTGAATTTTCCAAAGATAATTTGATCAAATATTTTCAAACATTTAACCATACAGTATTTTCTTTTAAATCCGTTTAATTGTATTTATTTCCTGCTAAGACAGCGAAATCATACTAGGAGTAAAAAAGTATGCCTATTGCAGCCTTTTAATTATGAACAACAAAAAATTTTAACTATCCGGTAATATGAAAAACTTTAAAGGGAGTTCAAGCACATCATTATACGTTGTTGTAACCTTAATACTTTGCCGAGGTATTTTTATTATTATATGTAGCATTAAACATTTTGATTTGTTTACAAAACAGCAAGCTTTAACTTATTATCTTATTAAAGTTACAGCACTGATATAAAATCTATTATTAATCTTGCAGTGATATTATGATTTAATGTACAGTGGATAAAATGACCAACCAGAATAGCTTTTGATCTTATTATCGGATCTTAAAGTTCAAGATCTCATTTTTAATGGGATCCTGTGGCTGACCTCAAATATGCCAATTCATTAGCGCAGACATTACGAAGTCAGGCACAAAAGTGTATATTTTTTCTGAATAAACGTACCTTTTTTTAAACGGATTTGAATTTATGACCCCAAAAATGTAGGGTGTAACCGCAATGCAGTAGTCCAAAATGTTTGTTCAAGAGAGAAAAAAGTCGCATTTTAAAAATGGGAATTTTCAGGAACTATTTGACCGATTTCATTTAAATATTGTATTTTGCCATGTAAAATTATATTCTGTAAAATGATGTGAAAAAAATTGTAAACCTAGCAATTCAAAATTTTTCCAACTAATGTTAAATCAAATTATAATAAAAAAATATTTTAAAGTCATTTTTTGCATAGAATTATCTTTGGGAAATGAATTTCATAATTGTGTGTAAAAAGTTTTCATATTACTTCTAAATTTCTCGAGATATGGCGTAAAACAAAAAAAAAGCAAAATTATCTAGAAGGGATTTAAACTCCGGACCAAACTATAGGGACTATATTTTCCAAATTGCGGCTACCCCCAACAATTTTGTGGGGATGGTGTGCAGATATCCGAAACCGTTGAAAAAAAGTTATGTTTTTTCAGAAAAAGTACGTTTTGAGTCTGATTTCGTAACTTAAAATATCATATGCACTAATTAATCAGCATACTTGAGATCACCCTCGGCAACCATCAAGGATGAGTACGTGAAGATCCGATCATTACATCAAAAGTTACTCCGAGTTAAGGCTAAAGAAAAGCGAGAAGGGCTGGTTCATTCCTCTCTTAGAGCTGAAGCTACAATTTCTCTCCTCATGACGTCTCTCCACACACAAATCTCGTAGATCGCAAGCAAAGATGTTATGAAAACTCAGCATCATTCTCACTGTAAAAATGAGTTCGACTTTGTCTTGATATTAGCTTTCGAACTTTATACAATTAACACGTTATTTTCGTTCAAAAAAAATTTCTTTTCATAATATTAAAAAAAATACCATTTTAAACTGATAAAAATATTTTACTAGTTGTCGTAAATGACACTATAAATAGTTTATTTAAAAAGTTCAGTTTTAACTTTTATTAATTAAAAAAATTAAAGCATATATTGACACTTTTTTTAGCTACATATTGCTTGATAACAATAAGTTCGGTTAAATTTAGAGTCCTGATTTTAAAATATGCTGTCAATGGCAATTTGTTCATACTTATTAATTAAGAAACATCAGAAGTAAACCCTAATTTCTGAAACAAAATTATAATTTAGGTTCCAAATAATATTAGACATTTTGCAATTGCTTAAAAATATTTAAATTTAAGAGAGTATAATTAATAGACATTAAAATTTAAGGGAATATAATTAAAAAAATCATAAATATTTAGAATAACAACATTAAAAAATATGTTATTAAATTATGAGAATTTGAACTATTAATTATTCATAAATTTCATTATAATTTTCCTTGACTTCATCTATTTTTGGATTTTTTTGCCTGCCTTTTTTTTAAAAGTAATATGAAGGTTTCTATTTAGATAGCGAATTCTTATAAAAAAGTCTTAAATGGCAGAATAAACGTATTGCTTTTTTATATTAACTGGGTCATTTTGTTTGCAAAGTTGAATCGATTCGTTAAATAGCGGTTCATTTACTTCAGGGAACGCCTGGAAAATTATGTTTTTTCCTTTTGTGTTTCTATGAGAATTTTTGCAAGTTGCAATCGCGCAAACTGACATTTCGTTAATAATTTTAAATTTTTGCAATTCACTTCAAAAAACTGAAGAAAACCGTTATAGAAAACGAGGAATGTTTCGGAATTTGTCACAAAGGAATACTCTAATATTAGTTAGAGCTAGTTAGACCGAAGGCTCCAATAATATTTAAAGTAAGTTAAATCGAACGCTCCGTTCTTGGAGCAAAAGTGCAGGCTTTGCGCTGTTTTGACGTCACAGGAGGAAATCATAGCAAGGGCTTGACGAGTTTTTCTGCCAGGGCGTGAACCAGCACTTCTATTCTCTCTTTAGCCCTAAGAGTGGCCCGTTTATTCACTGCACCTACAGTACTCCTGAGAGTGTATTGAATGGCTAAAGCTAAAAAATACTTTGAATTGAAAAAAGAAATTCTACTAATTGATGTACTTTAAAACAGCTATGTTCATGATTCTTTTTTATTACTTTTCAGAATTCCACAACATTAGAGAAAATGAACTCCTTCTCAGTGATGATATTGATCATGTTTTTCCTTCAATGTTATGCCGAAAGAGAAAGTAAATACTTTTTTTTCTTAAATTATGGAGTAATAAGATTGAACCATTTAATTATATTAAGAACTGAATAGGATGGAATCTACAATTTTATAACGAAACATTCACATGCTTCTGCTCAAAATAATACACTGATACAGTTTTTTTACGATCCGATTTTTTTTCTTTGTTCAAACTCTTCATCACAATTGCAACTTACACTGTTTTTAAATATAATAATAATTTTTAAATAATTGCTTTTAAATACTTGTTCATTCATCATATTCCATTCTTCTTATAATCTTCTTTTCTTTAAATACAAAAGGATGTAAGGATTTTACAAGTTATTACAGATCCATGTTTTGAGCTCTTAATGCCAATCATTACTTACTTTAGGAAAAGTTTTTCATAACATTAACAAAAAATCTCGTTTCCAGCTCCAAATTAAAATTTGACAGTAATGATAAGCTATTAATTTAAGATGAAATTTAATTGACGACAAAAATCTATTCATTGAATTTCCAATATAAGTGACTTAAACTCACTCAGTTTTAACAAGCTCAGATTTATTGTCGCTAATAACAAATACATTATAATAACAGTATTATTAAAAACTAAATTTGCATTGTAACACTAGACGCTTGTCTTAAAGTATGCTAATAATTGATGATAGAGCGTAATTTTAATTTCCAATTTTTCAAAAAAGCATTGTATTGGTAGACCAGGTGACAAGGGAACTCCTAGATCGAGTATTGGGAGAAATTTTGAATTCGTGGAGGACATTTTAATGGAGCAAACCCGCATTTGCGTTACATGGAGAGGAAAAAAACGAGAACCTCCCATGGTTAGCCTGAAAGCAATGGGACTCTAACCCATGATCCCTGTACAACTGAGGATATATCATGTTATCACTGTGGTCGGTGCAAGCCCTATGCGGAATTCGTATCGACTGGGATTCAAGCCCGGTTCACCTCATTGGAAGCGAACTCTCTATCCCCTGAGCCTTCGCGACTCAATGTTTCAATTAGATCATCTCTCTAAAAATAATCATCCAGATTAATTTTGCTTTTATTTTGAATGCATTAAATGTATGAAGTCGGATTAGGAGCCCACTCTGATAAAACATAAAAGGCATTGCTTATTTTAAGTAAGCAGACAAATGGTAAACTAAATCTAGTTCAAAAATATGGTCAAATACGGAAGGATAACTGAATTATTAATGGTTTTTAAATCCAGTCTTTTACGAAGATAATAAAAATTGAAGACTTTTGACAACAGTTTTTGCATCCTTTCTTGATTTATAATTACATAATTATGGCCCGTATCATTATCCTTATTTGAGATAAGAAAATTGTAGTTCTAATCTTATTAATAATTAATTTATTGCACTGTATAAAAATATATTACATTTAAATATATTTGAAGTAATTAGTAATTTTTGACTTTATAGTGGTTCCCCAAGAACCTGTTGATGACTGCGGACCTCAAGGTGGTTGCAGGTTCACACACAGCTCAGGTTTGTTTGTTTTTTTAAATAATCCGTTTTAAATACTTGTTCATTCATTATATTCCATTCTTCTTATAATTTTCTTTTTTTAAATACAAAAGGAAGTAAGGATCTTACAAGGTATAATAGATCCATGTTTTGAGTGTCTAATGCCAAACATTACTTATTTTAAGGAAATATTTTCATAACATTGAAAAAAAAATCTCGTTCGTAGCTCCATATTACTATTTGACAGTATTGATACACTAATAATTTAAGATGAAATTTAATTGACGACAAAAATCTATTCATTGAATTTCAATATAAGTGATTTAACCTCAGTTTCAAGAATCTCAGATTTATTGTTGCTAATAACAAATGTATTATAAAGACAATATTAAAAATAATCAAGTTTGCCTTGTGACACTAGACGTTCGTCTTAAAGTATACTAATAACTGATAGTCCAGCGTAATTTTAATTTCCTATTAAGCAATTAATTTTGTATTGGTAGGCCAGGTATTTATTAGTAATGCAATACTTAGATATTTAGATTCGCGTTAATGGTACCAAATATTTATTAGTACTTTGAAAACTTTTAATAAAAATATAACCTTAAAACAAAAATTGCATTATATTAAAATATTTTGAGAAAATTGCATCCATGTCGATAACTAATTGATCGGGATTTTAGATTAAAAATGTCTCAAGGCTATAAGTTTTAGATTTAACGTTACAGAACGTTTTAAGTGTATTATAGATGCTTATGCTTTTTTTATAAAGGAACAATAAACTTATTCTTAAGATTTCTACATGAGTTAAAATTCTAAAAATATTCAGATTAATATATTATATTTAGCTATTTCATAACCAGCACTGGAAAGGTGACCCAATTTTTATTTCACTAATATTAATGTTTACCTTCATAAACTAGCAAACTTAAGCCAACCTAAAGGACAAACATTCGTGTAGAAATGCTTTTAGGAACTAATTACGCATGTCCGACACAGAGAGCACAAGCATGGTGACTGTGATATCAATGCAACAACATATGTTTAATTTTTATTATTTTATAACCGTCGATGAACAGCCGACCCCATTTAATAGGTTTACGACTACTAATGGTCAACTCCGTTGCCTTCTAATTTTGAAAACTTTCTAGAAGTCAAGGGAACTCCTAGATCGAGTATTGGGAGAAATTTCGCTGTCGTGAAGGACATTTTAATGGAGCTAACCCGCATTTGCGTTACATGGAGAGGAAGACCACGAGAACCTCCCACTGTTAGCCTGGCGCAAAGGGGACTCTAACCCATGATTCGTTGTTATCACTGTGGCTTCGCGGCTCAATGTTTCGAATGCATTAAATTTAATGACGTCAGAGTCGGAGCACACTCTGTTACATAAAACATAAAATACGTTGCATATTTTAAATAAACAGACAAATGATAAACTAAGTCTAGTTCAAAAATATGGGCAAATGTGGAAAGATAACTGAATCAATGGTTTTTAAATCCCATCTTTTGCAAAGATAATAAAAAATTAAGACTTTTATTTTTAAGTTCATATGTTTTACTTGCTATATTTTTGACAGTAGCTTTTAGCATCGATTCTTGATTTATAATGACATAATTACGGCCCGTCTCATGATCCTCATTTCAGATAAGAAAATTGTAGTTCTAATCTTATTAATAATTAATTTATTGCACTGTATTAAAATATATTACATTTAAATATATTTGAAGTAATTAGTAATTTTTGACTTTATAGTGGAACTCCTAGAACCTGTTGATGACTGCGGACCTCATGGTGGTTGCGGGTTCAAATACAACCCAGGTTTGTTTTTGTTTTTTTTTAAATAATCCGTTTTAAATACTTGTTCATTCATTATATTCCATTCTTCTTATAATTTTCTTTTTTTAAATTCAAAAGGATGTAAGGATCTTACAAGGTATAATAGATCCATGTTTTGAGTGTCTAATGCCAAACATTACTTATTTTAAGGAAATATTTTCATAACATTAAAAAGAAAATCTCGTTCGAAGCTTCATATTACTATTTGATAGTATTGATACACTAATAATTTAAGATGAAATTTAATTGACGACAAAAATCTATTCATTGAATTTCAATATAAGTGATTTAAACTCCCTCATTTTCAAGAAGCTCAGATTTATTGTTGCTAATAACAAATGTATTATAAAAACAAGATTAAAAATAATCAAGTTTGGCCTGTGACACTAGACGTTCGTTTTAAAGTATACTAATAACTGATAGTCCAGCGTAATTTTAATTTCCTATTAAGCAATTAATTTTGTATTGTTAGACCAGGTATTTATTAGTAATGTAATACTTAGATATTTAGATTCGCGTTAATGGTGCCAAATATTTATTAGTACTTTGAAAACTTTTAATAAAAATATAACTTTAAAACAAAAATTACATTATATTCAAATATTTTGAGAAAATTGCATCCATGTCGATAATTAATTGATCGGGATTTTAGATTAAAAATGTTTCAAGGCTATAAGCTTTAGTTTTAACTTTACAGAACGTTTAAAGTGTAGTATAAATGCTTATGCTTTTTCTTATAAAGGAACAATAAACTTATTCTTAAGCTTTCTACCTGAGTTAAAATTCTAAAAATATTCAGATAAATATATTATATTTAGCTATTTCATAACCAGCACTGGAAAGGTGACAAAATTTTAAATTCACTAATATTAATGTTCACCTTCGAGAACTAGCAAACTTAAGCCAACCTAAAGGACAAACATTCGTGTAGGAATGCTTTTAGGAACTAATTACGCATGTCCGACCCACAGAGCACAAGCACAGTGACAGTGATATCAATGCAACAACATATGTTTAATTATTTTTATTTTATAACCGTCGTTGAATAACCAACCCCATTTAATGGGTTTACGACTACTAATGGTCAACTCCGTTGCCTTCTAATTTTGAAAACTTTCTAGAAGTCAAGGTAACTCCTAGAGCGTGTATTGGGAGAAATTTCGCTGTCGTGTAGGACATTTTAATGGAGCTAACCCGCATTTGCGTTACATAGAGAGGAAGACCACGAGAACCTCCCACGGTTAGCCTGGCGCCGAGGGGACTCTTACCCATGATCCGTCTACCACTGAGGATATATCATGTTATCACTGTGGTCGGCGCGAGCCGAATGCAGAATTCGTATCGCGAGGATTCGCATCCGGTTCGCCTCATTGGAAGCGAACGCTCTGTAACCTGAGCCTTCGCGACTCAATGTTTCGTATGCATTAAATTTAATGACGTCAGAGTTGGAGCACACTCTGTTACATAAAACATAAAATACATTGCATATTTTAAGTAAACAGACAAATGGTAAACTAAGTCTAGTTCAAAAATATGGGCAAATGTGGAAAGATAACTGAATCAATTGTTTTTAAATCCCATCTTTTGCATAGATAATAAAAATTTAAGACTTTTATTTTTAAGTTCATAGGTTTTACTTGCTATATTTTTTACAGTGGCTTTTAGCATCGATTCTTGATTTATAATGACATAATTACGGCCTGTCTCATGATCCTCATTTCAGATAAGTAAGGTTGAACTCCGACCCACCCCAGGGGGGTATACGGAGATAAAAGTAAAATTATTACAATAAAATTTCTCTAAAAACTAAAGTTACAGTAAAATTTCGCCAAATGACAGTGGTGGTGATCAGTTAAAAGTGGATTAACAATAAAGTTTGACAATTAAAAACATGTGTTAAAGGCAATGAAACCCAATAGCGCCAAGATATAAAAAATCTCAATCAAAATCAAGGAAACAAGAGATAAAAAATCTCAAAACTAAAATCAATGAAAGCTAAAAGTCCAAATAGTAAATGTCTAAAAGTAAAAGTCTGACTAGAAGTCTATGAAGTCTAAAATCAAAAGTAGATAAAAATTCAAAATGTAAGGCTAAAAGTTGATTAGTAAAAATTAACGATGACATGCTCTATTGTTGATTCATGACTGGGGCCAGTTGATCTGGGGCTAGAATGTCCTCGAGGGTTTGTTTAATAATTTGAGTCACAATTTTCCTGCAGGTCAATATAGCGAAGAATTGATGTTCCTCTTCGCAATTATGCATGTGGGTTCCACGAAGTGCCCGGAATCTTGGACAGTGCTTAGGTAGATGATCAATGTCCTGTCTCACTCCACAGTAAATGCATGAAGCTGATTTTTTGAAATATTTTTGTTGATAGGTCCCGAACACTCCGTGGCCAGTAAGGAGCTGGTTTAAATAAAAATTGGCCTGCAGGCGCTTTATGCTTGGGTCTTTAAAAAATTTATAGGTTTGTCTTCCCTTGTCACTAGACCTCCAGTCATTTCTCCAGCGGTTAAAAGTAATGTTCTTAATGTAAGATTTAATTTCGCATTTTTCACCCGGGATCTCAAAATCAATCTGGCCAAGCTTAGTGGCTTCCTTAGCAACCCAGTCGGCCTCTTCATTCCCTTCAATGCCTGAGTGTGCTTTAATCCAATTTATATTATAGTTGCTACTCCACATGGCTTTGGTGTCTTCTATAAGTTTGAGGTGTTTACGTGGGTCCTCCAGGCTCATAAGTGAAGAAAGGGAATCTGTGTAAATGCTTGCCATTGGAGAACCCTGGTTTTTAAGCCATTGGAGCGCTGTCTGTATCGCAAGGAGCTCAGCCAGATAAATACTGCAGTTGTTATTTAAACGCGCCGAGATGGTACTGATGGTTTTGCCATTTATCTTCATTACAACACCATATGCAGATTTATTTATAAGTCTACCATTGTTCTCAGTTTGAATTCTCGACCCGTCTGTGAAGATTTCAATGCCATGGTTAGTTGGAAGAAATTTCCCCCAGGGCAACGCGAGAGAGTTTGAGGGATGAACCAGTTTGGGAGGTAGTAAGAGGTGATCAGGAAAGTACATATGATTTTCAAGCCAATTGATGTCTTCTATCCTCCATTTCCAGATATTTCTTTTAATGTAAATCTCGTCAATTATTTTATAGTAGATTGGTTTTACCCCGGCCAGTATCTGGAGTGCATCAGTACTGACAGTCCTATAAGATTTGGTAATGGTAATAAGCGGAATTCTTTGAATTGATTTTAGTTTTTCTCTTATTTTGACTGTGTTTCTAAACCAGACACAGGCCGCATAGATGATGATTCTCTCGGTTGCCTGGAGGTAGATCTTTTTTAGAACATGATGGTTGAGACCCCAGGTGACTCTAGCAATCCTCTTTAATTTGTGATTGAACATTTGTACATGATCCTTAACTTCGTCAAGATGGGGAATCCAGGTGTTATTCATTTCAGATAACAAAATTGTAGTTCTAATCTTATTAATAATTAATTTATTGCACTGTATAAAAATATATTTCATTTAAATATATTTGAAGTAATTAGTAATTTTTGAATTTATAGTGGTACCCCAAGAACCTGTTGATGACTGCGGACCTTATGGTTGTGGGCTCAAATCCAACCCAGGTTTTTTTTTTTTTTAAATATTTGGTTTTAAATACTCATTCATTATATTCCGTTTGTCTTATAATTTTATTTTTTTAAATGCAAAAGGGTGTTAGGATCATACAAGGTATAATAGATCCTTGTTTTGAGCTTCGAATGCAAATCATTACTTATTTTAAGGAAAGATTTTCGTAACATTAAAAAAAAAATCTCGTTTCCAGCTCCATTTTACTAGTTGACAGTAATGATACACAATTAATTTAAGATGAAATTTAATTGACGACAAAAATCTATTCATTGAATTTCCAATATGAGGGATTTAAACCCCTTCAGTTTTAAAAACCTCAGATTTTTTGTCGCTAATAACAAACACATTATAAAGGAAGTATTATAAAAAACCAAATTTGCCCGGCGACACTAGATGATTGTCTTAATGTGTACTAAAAATTTATAATCCAGCATAATTTTAATTTCCATTTTAGCAAAAAAGCATTGTATTGGTAGACCAGCTGAAAAGGGAACTCCCAGATCGAGTATTGGGAGAAATTTTGCCTTCGTGGAGGACATTTTAATGGAGCTAAACCGCATTTGCGTTACATGGAGAGAGAAAAAACGAGAACCTCCCATGGTTAGCCTGAAAGCAATGGGACTCTAACCCATGATCCATGTACTACTGAGGATATTTCATGTAATCACTGTTGTCGGTGCAAGCTCTATGCGGAATTCGTATTGACTGGGATTCAAGCCCGGTTCACCTTATTGGAAGCGAACTCTCTATCCCCTGAGCCTTCGCGACGCAATGTTTCAATTAGATCATCTCTCTAAAAAGAATCATCCAGATTAATTTTGCTTTTATTTTGAATGCATTAAATTTATGAAGTCAGATTAGGAGTCCACTCTGTTAAATAAAACATGAAATGCATTGCTTATTTTAAGTAAATAGACAAATGGTAAACTAAATCTAGTTCAAAAATTCATTATATTCTGTTTGTCTAATAATTTTATTTTTTTAAATGCAAAAGGGTGTTAGGATCATACAAGGTATTATAGATCCTTGTTTTGAGCTTCGAATGCAAAACATTACTTATTTTAAGGAAAGATTTTCATAACATTAAAAAAAAAATCTCGTTTCCAGCTCCATTTTACTATTTGACAGTAATGATACACTGAAAATTTAAGATGAAATTTAATTGACGACAAAAATCTATTCATTGAATTTCCAATGTAAGTGATTTCGACATCCTAATCGACCATATGATCCAACACGACCTGATCAGGCTTAATACACACAGTAACCTTACTACCTCTTATACCAACAATGCGCAAGGCAACCCAGACTTTACCATTGGTAACCGCGAGGGTGCAACTTTAGTCAATGACTGGTTCATAAGTGACGAACATAATGCGAGCAACCATAGATACATCATTTTCAACGTAAACCAAGACACTATTCAACCAACATCCAACAGACTCAAAAGAAACTTCGGTAATCATAAGAAATTCACACGACTAATTAAAAACAATGCACACAGTCTCAACAAAGAATGCGAAGCAACTGCAACATTATTAGATAATGCTACACCGCGGCCGCAGAGCTTCGGTCGGCGTTCTGCGCATGCGCACTGGGTACCTACATCTATTTCCCACGCACTGACGCTATTGCAGTCTGATTCTTCTTGTTTACGTTGTTTACTGAGTGTTTAAGATGCCTCCGATAATCGTGAGTCCCGCTGACTGGGAACTGCGGACTGTTATAAGATTTCTTAGTGCTAAAGGCCTAAAACCGATTGATATTCATCGTGAGATCTGTGCAGTTTATGGACAAAACATTATGAGTGATGGAATGGTAAGAAAGTGGGTGAGAGCAATTAAAGAAGGCCGCACAAATGTGCATGATGAACAACGGAGTGGGCGTCTTTCAGTAGTTAATAAAAAAGTTTGGTGCAGGAAGTGGACAATAAGGTTAGAGAAAACAGACGCTTCACGATTTCCTCCTGGTGTTTTGACTTTCCAAATGTTTCTCGTAGTGTTTGTATAGCAATGTGATCGAGCACTTGAATTACCGAAAATTGTGCTCACGTTGAGTACCAAAAATGTTGACGGATGAGTACAAAACTAACCGTTTAGGCAGTGCATTGACTTTCCTTGAACGGTACCACAAGGACGGTGATGATTTCTTAAGCCAAATTGTTACGGGCGATGAAACATGGGTGGCCTACGTCACACCAGAATCAAAGCAACAGTCCATGGAATGGCGGCATTCAGATTCACACAGAAAAGTAAGGTTTAAGCAAACAATTTCTGCTCGGAAAGTCATGTGCACAGTTTTTTAGGACAGAAAAGGAGTATTGCTTGTAGAACTTATGCCTCGTAATGAGACAATCAATGCAGCAGCTTATTGTCAGACATTGAACTATCTGCGCCGTTCTATCCAGAACAAAAGACGAGGCAAGTTGAGGAAGGGCATCGTTTTGCTGCATGACAATGTCTGTCCGCATGTGGCTAATCAGGCTAAATATCTCATCACTCTATATCATCCTCCATACAGCCCTGATCTAGCCCCCAGTGACTAAAATCTGTTCCTGCACTTGAAAAAACACCTAGGCGGTCAGCGTCTTCAAGACGATGACAAAGTCAAAACAGTTGTGATGCAGTGGTTAAGTAGTCAGGTGGCAGACTTCTATGAGGAGGGTATTCAAAAACTGGTACAACGTTATGACAAATGCCTCAATGTTGAAAGAAATTATGTAGAAAAGTAGGTTAAGGTACAGGCTTTCATGTAAAAATAAAAGTATTGAGATATCTTTGCGCGTCTTCTTTTAATTTCAAAATGGTACTTACTTAAAAAACACGCCTCGTATTATATTTAGCTATTTTATAACCAGCACTGGAAAGCCGAACCAATTTTTATTTCACTAATATTAATATTCACCTTCGTAAACTGAAAAACATAAGTCAACCTAAAGGATAAAATTTCGTCTAGGAATGCTTTTGCGAACTAATTACGCAGGTCTTACACAGAGAGCACAGGCCTGTGATATCAATGCAACAACATATGTTTAAATTTTTTATTTTATAGCCGTCGGTAAACAGCCGACACAATTTTATGGGCTTACGACTACTAATGTTCCACTCCGTTGCCTTCTAATTTTTAACCCAATCCAGAAGACAAGGGAACTCCAAGATTGACTATTGGGAGAAATTTTGCCTTCGTGGAGAACATTTTGATGGAGCTAACCCGCATTTGCGTCACATGGAGAGGAAGAACACGAGAACCTCCAACGCTTAGCCGGACTCCAAGAGGACTCTAACCCATGATCTGTCTACCACTGAGGATATATCATGTTAGAACTGTGGTCGGCGTGAGCCGGATGCGGAATTCGTATCGACTGGCATTTGAACCCGGTTCGCCTCATTGGAAGCGAAAGCTGTATCCCCTGAGACTTCGCGACTTAATGTTTCAATTACATCATCTCTCTATAAAGAATCATCCAGAATAATTTTTTTTATCTCGAATGCATTAAAATTAATGAAGTCCGAGACGGTTACATAAAACATAACGTCTGTTACATAAAACATAAAATGCATTACATGTTTTAAGTAAACAGACAAAAGGTAAACTATGAATAGTCCAAAAATAGGGGCTAATATGGAAGAATAACTGAATTATTAGTGGTTTTTAAATCCAGTCTCTTACACAGATAATAAAAATTTAAGACTTTCATTTTTAAATTGATATGTTTTACTTGCTACATTTTTGAGAGTAGCTTTTTGCATCGATTCTTGATTTATAATCACATAATTATGGCCCGACTCATGATCCTTATTTCAGGTAAGAAAATGATATTTCTAATTTTATTTATAATTAATTTATAGCTCTGTATAAAAATATATTACATTTAAATGTATTTGATGTAATTTGTAATTTTTGACTTTATAGTGGTACCCCTAGATGATGAGGACTGCAGATCCGATGGTTGCCGGTTCAAATCCCCCGCAGCGTATGGATGTTTCTCTCTCTCTGTGTGTCCTATGTCCTTTCTTCTTTGTGATTGCGTGAATGTAACCCGCCCCATAAGCGGGTATGTGGTAGTATGACGGTGGCGAGGCTGCTCCACCTCCATATCTTAGCCATAGGTGCCCAATGGGCATCGATAAGAGAGTAGCAGTTCTGGCATTTTTGAGGCCAGTGGGAAATTGACCCAAGTGTCCGCCATTAAGCAAAAAAGAATATCTCATCCTTTTTATTAGTGGCATTATTTCCCTGCATGAAAGTAAATAACTTACTTAATATGAATAGAAATAACGAGTTCTAAACAATTGTTTGAATTAATTTGTAAAAACCCTCATACAGTTTTAGTAATTCTCACCTAGCTTTTAAAACAACAAAATGTATATAGACAATAAAATCACTTATGAGTTTTATGAAGTAAATGATAAAAACAAAAAATATAAATGGTATTGTAATTTTAATATATATTTGCTATATATTTAATAAGCTACACAATTATGCAAGAAATCACATGCGAAAGACTATTACAATAAATGTTTATAGACAGTTTATTAAAATACAGTTAATTAAAAAAGTTTTAGTTGTTTTAAATTTTGACGTAATGTCAATAGTGTTATAGAAATCCTAAAGGTTATAACTTTCCTCTCGGAGAGCAATGAAGTATCACAGAATCGAATTGAATGTAGGGTTAAATAGTACAAAATCTAAAAAATGACACACTGCGCCAAAAAAAAAAGGATTTTTTTCAAATAAAGTATCGTAAATTTGAGATACATAGTTCTGTGATAACGTGTTGTAAAAAGTATCAAAAAATTGTCTGTATTTCTATGCTTACTCAAGATAAAAGAAACAAAAAACATCAAGCTTCAAACATTATAAAAACATCAGAAGTTAGCTATATAATGAACATTTTTTAATATTTCGTCTGATTTTTATTTTGTAGCTCTAAATTTATTAATTTTCAGATTTACGCAACTTCTTCTTATTTTCTCAAAACAATATTACTTTTCTTTTCAGTGACCAACAAGATATGAGTTTTCAACCACATAAAATTTTTACGAGAAGGAACAAGGTGTAATTCCTCCTGTGTTAGAATTCCAACAAATGATTATTGCAGGAACTGTTGGAAAGTTGGCTAATTCATACTAATGTATTAGTGATAATATACAACAACATATATCTAGTGTTAATGATGCTATTTATACACATTCATATTAATGAGTCTAATAAAAATTTATGTTAAATTAAATTGCGTATGTACTTTTTTTAATATTAATTAACTTTAAAAATTCTTTTACGAGTGTTTTTATTCATAATTTTGCGGTGAAACAGTGAACCCGGTACCAAGTTTCGAATTCAGAGCTCTTTAATGACTCTCTCACCTGCTTAGCATTATCTTAAATTCAATTTAAAAATATATATGTTACGGCGAATGACCAAAATTGGTGGTTGTTGACTTTCACCGGTGAATGTCGACAAACACCAAATACGTTGAAGAAAGATCGAATGTTTCATTCCATTCTAGTACATTCGGACCCTCACCGGTGTATGTCAACAATCACATAGTCGCTTTGTTGAATGTCTGAAATATTTGTTATGTCCAATTTTATATTAATTTATTCGTTTATATTATTATATTTATTTGATATATTTATATTTATTCTGTATTTTAATACTTACTGACGATAGATTAGAAGAAACATTAGTGTTTGCAGTATCGGGTAAATATATTCCGGGCAATGACACTTGACCTTAAAAAACATCAGTGTAGGGTATACCGGGCAAATGCATACCGGGCAGTGGCACTTAAACTTAAAAAAAACATCAGTGTATGGTATACCGAGCAAATGTATACCGGGCAAATGTAAATGTATGGCCCGATACTCCAAACACTGATGTTTCCTCTGATCTATCGTCAGTAAGTATTAAAATATTGGATAAATGTAATTATATCCACTTCAAATCGAATGTAATAAATATTTCGGACATTCACCAAGGCGACTATGTGATTGTTGGCATTCACCGGTGAAAGTCAGAAATAAGGGTATTTAGCAAATATTTCGGACATACACCTAGCGACTACGTGAATGTCGACATTTTCGAGACTTCGGTCATTCACCGTAACATATATATACACTGAAGAGTCATTACATTATGACCACCCCCATCTATCACAATGGGCTCGCCCAGGTTTTCATGGTTTCTCGCCCAGGAATAATGTTTTCATGGGGCACATTAGGATCCATAATCCTCACAGAGCAATCCCTGACGTCTGCAAGCTACTTGAACATAATTGCAGACCAGGTTCACAAACTCATGGTAACAGTTTTTCCAAAAGGGGATGGTGTTTACCAACAGAATAATGCACCATGTTATAAGAGTCAAATCGTCGAGGAACATTCTAGTGACTTTCAAGTCATGTCTTGGCCCCCAAATTAACCTAACCTTAATCCAATAGAGCATTTCAGGTCCTACTTGGAAAACCAAATTCTTGTTGCCACGCTACCCCCACGCAATGTGAGGGAATACAAAATAACTAAAACTCCGGTACCACAAACATGTGCCACCAAAAGGTATTTTTAAATAGCTGCGTGCTACCAAAAGACAGAACCATTCGTCATCGAAATGCAGAACCATTTGGTGAGCGCGTGGTACCACATACCTCAGACTATCTATCAGCAGCTTGTGGAATCAAATTTTTTTAAAAAGAAATAAAAGTTTGCATTATCGTTGCGATCACCTACATCCAAGAGGGAAATTTCCGAAAAAATAGAGCGAGCCCTTAAAAGCCGCTGGATTGCAAATCAGCTTCTAGGCTCTCTATTTAAACCTTATATAACACTTTTGGTTAACTGAAAAATATTTTTAAATAAATTAGCGTGACATATTAAACAATAGACAGTAATGATTTTGAATTTAGATGGTTATTTTGATGTTATATTTAAAACTGTCTTTTGGTAGCACGCAGCTATTTAAAAATACCTTTTGGTGGCACATATTTGTGGTACCGGAGTTTTAGTTATTTTGTATTGATGCCTCAGGTCTTTGAAGCCAATTTAATCAGATTTATTATGTATTTTTGTTGCCTTTGTCCCTAGAGATTTAATATGCTCTAGAAAATTAGTGTGGTGGTCAAGGGCGACACCTAAATATTTAATTGAATTTACTGATTTAATAATTCATTATTTATGCGGACTATGGGAGGGTGTTGCTTAAATGGGTTTTTAAAAGTTATAAAGCTACATTTGTTTATCGATAGATTTAAGGTGATATTTGGAGCAAAAGTCGTTAAGGAAAGTCATGGCTTCGTTAGCATTAGCTTCTAGCTCTTCACCCGCTTTATCTGTTATTATGAACCCATTGTCGTCAACGAAGGCTATTGTTGTTTCGTTGTCGTGTTTAAAATCCTGCAAGAAAATGACCGCGATAATTACCCACAGGAGTGGGCCTAAGCATGAAACCTGTGGAGAGCCCTTATACGTGTTTAATTTACTTATTACTAGATCGACGTTGAATTCTATTGATCTAGAGCCCCTGAATTAGACAGGCCGACTCATCATCTATTTTTGCTCCAAAGAGCTAACATAAGCACAATAATAACATAACATATTGCTCCAATATTGCTTCATTGGTCAGCTCTGATAGTATAGGAGCCTTATATTGATCTATTTGAGAGATAACTGTAAATTAAATTATTTAGTTGTTTAGAACAGTCTAATTCGATTAATCTATTGATAATTTGGTCCCGATGAATTGAGTCGAAGGTGCCCTTAATGTCTGACGAGATCAACATTTTGTATATTTTATTCTTACAATTTTTATTCTTTTTGGCTGTTAGCGACTTATTTATAACTGTTTTTAGTGCTGATTTTGACGATCTGCCTTCTCGGAAGCCGAATCGGTAGTTACTTAGCTTGTTATTGATTTCTAAATGATGGGTTAGTCGTTGTTGAATAATTTTTTCTAGTAATTTGCCTAGTGTTGGTAGTAGGCATATCGGTCGGTACACTTCTGATTGAGTAGGTTCTTTGAAAGGTTTGGCAAAGTACACCACAGTGGCTGATTTGAGGTTATTTGGAAGGTGATTTAAAGTTAGACATTTATTGATCCATTTGGTTAATATGAGCGGATCGTCATCGAATATGCGCCTCCAAATCACGAAATTGAGCCCGTCTGAACCTGGTGCTTTGGTTGATAGGAAAGCGAAGAGAGTATCTCTTATCTTCTGGCGTACCGACAGAGCAATAAGATGTCTTAGTAGCCGTGGAGTCACCCGGACGAAATTTTTAACTGAGGCTCTTCCTCCTAAAAGAGAAAGAAGAGCCTTATGTATCAAAAATGGAGACACTTTGCGGAATGACGTATTAGGTACAGTGAGATTTGTCAAAGCCATCAAGAAATACCGAGCGTGTTCAAATGGTGCTAAAGGTGTTCCGCTGTTTTTCCTATGGTGTGCAAAATTCAACCCCTCGCAGCATTTTCGGCCACAGAAAATTTCAAGCACTTCGACTTCCAGCGGCACCACCCTCCAACTAATTGATAATTGATTGAGTGAATGTAGAGTCTAATGACACAAGATCCAAAAGTGGATATGCTGCGCCAAACAGTACGTTAATGAAGCTTAAAATGCAATACGTAAATACAATTTTATTTTTATAAAATGCGTCAAGGTAATAAAACCGTCAATAACGAGACGAATATGTTTTAAAGTCAATGAAATCCAATAAAAGGCGTATTTATATAAGGAAAATTGGTGAATGGATAATAAGTAAGAATGAATAAAATCAGATAAAACCAGCTATATACAATATAAAATACCAATAGCTCGCAGAAAAGCGAAAATGTTATGATGATTGTTTTCACCTAACAAATCCTTTATATTCAAAGTGGCGCTATAAAAAGGTAATGCGTTGTTTGTTTAAACAGGGACACTTAGTTAAAATGTGATGAAGCGTTAGTAAAACACTAAAAGTGTCGCATTTGGGAGGAGGCTCTCCAAACAACAAATGATGATGGGTGATTTGAGTGTGGCCGATTCGGAGAGGAGTAAGCTTTACATCTGCATTACATAGACGCAATACAACAGAGCCCAACTAACGGGATGCTAGCAACAGATTGGCTCTAATACCAATCCGTTACTCTTTCTGTACTTTTGAATTTCTGTAGTGTACTTTTCAGCGAAAAAAATTATTTTTAATCTATAAAACTTTTTACCATCTCAAATTATATATCTATTTTTATCATCTAAAACTCGGAATTTTTCTTGAACTTTCTCATACATCGTAGTAGCTTTATACGACGTATGTTTAGGCGAGACTTTTGTATGCTACGTGTCATTAAATCTTTTCTAAGAGTCAATAGCAAATGGAGGAGGAAAGCGAATAACAACGTGTAATATAATAAAAATTAACGAGTGAAATAGGACCTAAATAAATATCAGTTTATTTTCTATATATTTCTTCAAATTGTAATAGAATAAACATTTATATTAAAACTTTATATTAAGATTTTTATTCACATTCAATAAAATTTTTAGTAAAATAATATTTAATTTATAAAATCATTTTTTTAAATCATATTATTTCATCATCTTTTTTATTTATAAAATCATAACGGCATCTTTTGCAAAATTCACTCTTCGGCACTCCAGTACACAATGATGTGCATCAAGAATTCCTTGAAAAAATAAGTTAAAACTAAGATTGCATACTATTGAGCAGAATAATTAAAAATAAAACATTTTTATTGTTATTTCGTAATACATTAATTTCATAAAACCAAGAAGCAGCAGCGATCTGTCTTAACAGAATGGTAAGATTTGCGTAAATGGGCAGGAATTGAATTGAATGTTGGGTTTAATGGCGCAAAGTCCACAGAAGGACATGCTGCGCCAAACAAACGGTTTTAAAATAAAATCCTAGGTAGATGTATACTACAAGTTTTTCCCATCAAAAATCACACGGAATTTATAAAACTGAATACAACGAAACCAACGCATTCAAGAGTGAGTAAAACAAGATAAAATTGAAATGTAGTTAAGTATCACAAAACAGTTGCATTCAAAGCTGAATAAAATCACATAAAATTGTAAATAGGATAAAAACAGTTTTATACAGTGTAAGAGACCAATTGCGCGTAGAAACGCAAAAATGTTAGGATAATGGCAGTCACCTCACAAATCCCGCAGTGTTAAAATGGAACAACCAAAAAAGGTTAAACGATGACGGTTAAAACATGGGCAATAAATGAAAATGTGATGGATTGTGAGTAAAACGTTGCAAGTATTTTATTTTATTTTATAACCGTCGTTGAACAGCCGTCCCAATTTCATGGGTTTACGACTACTTACGTTCAACTCCGTAGCCTTGTAATTTTGAACCAATCCAGAAGACAAAGAAACTCCCAGAGGTATTGATTTGTTGTGGGAACATGGGGGACTTTGAGACTCGACAGAATTAACGTGCACCAGTCACCATTTACTACACAGGGAGTCTTCGGTCGGCGAGGATCGAACCCACGACCTTTTGGATATGGGCCCAGCTGAAGGTGGGTCAATCGAGTGTGGCCAATTCGAAGACGAGTAAGTTTGACGTCTGCCCTACGATTACGTAGCACAGGCAATGGATTTAAATCAATTTTCATAGCGCTCAATTTATTATTAATCTGAAGCTCCCACTGCTGAAACCATAGAGACTTTGTTAGCTGTCTTAGGAGAGAGAAAGGGTTTGTAGCAGATCAACATCGGCCAAGTCATTGCCTGGAATTCCGACATGACTTGGGACCCAACAAAATAAAATATCAAACCCATTTTTCTGAAAATAATTTAACAGATGATGTATAAAATTTAAAATTGGGTGAGTCATTCTTCGAAATGTCCCAATTGGCGCAACACGCTCAAACTATCTGAATAAATGCAATATTTTCGAGTAGGCAGTAATGAGATCAATCGCAGAGCTAAAAGAATAGATACAGCTTCGGCAGTGAAAATTGAACAAATATTTTAAAATTGTACGTGGCATCAGCAGTGACAACACTTGAGCTTTATTATAAGCAACAAACTGACAATCAAACTGGTATTGTGAGATGGTCCATGGTGAAATAAGCAAATGCTCAACTGATTGTGAGGGCAAATCACAAATAGACAAATTTTCAATAAGTGATCGCATGCAAACGTTAAAAGGGCGAATATGAGAAGGACGAGCTTCATAAAACCGCAATTAACTTGATGGTGTAGAATCACGCTGTAGAGGATGTGTAGCAGATGACATGATGCGAAAGTAATACGTCAAGGACAGCTGCATGCGGCGTAGGTCTAAAGGTAGTTGATCACAGATAACATAGAGGCTTTTAACAGGGGACGTGCGGAAGGCGCCGCTACATATACGCAAGGCAGCATGATGCACTGTATCCAAGCGTCTTAAGTTAGAAGCGCATACAGCCTTATACCGCACATGCATAATCAAGACGAGATAATATTAGCGCTTGATATATTCGCAGTAAGGCGGTGCGATCTGCACCCCAAGACGTGTTTGAAAGCACTCGTAATATGTTTAAAGTCTTCTCGCATCGTTTTCTAAGTTGTTTGATATGAGGTAAAAAAGTAAGCTTCTTGTCAAATATCAGCCCAAGAAACTTTGTGTTCTCAACTATAGGTATGACAGTGTTATTGATGTGAATGGCAGGTTCATTATGAAGCCTGCGCAACCGACAGAAGTGCATGCAGGAATCTTTAGAGGGGGAGATTGTATGGCCATTCAGTTTACACCACTCCACGATTTTATTAACACTCAGTTGAAGTTGCCGCACTATGTCTGATCCTGAGCATGATGCGTTCAAATCGTCAATATAAAGTGAGCCATAAACTGTAGATGGTAGTATGTTTAAGATGAGAGAAATATGTACAATGAAAAGTATGACACTTAAAACACTGCCTTGTGGTACACCTTCAGATTGGATAAAAACATAAGATAGCGTATTGCACACTTTGACCCGGAAATATCTACGACTTAAAAAGTTTTTGATAAAAATCGGTGGATGACCACGGAGACCCATGTCGAACAAAACTTTTAGAATGCCGTAACGCCATGTCCGATCGTAAGACTTCTCAATATCAAAGAAGATAGAGACTGTGTTGGTTGTAAACGTAAATGTTTTCTAATTACAATCAACACTGAAACAAGTATCTCATAGAACAAACTCTTTTACTATCACAAAAGTACACAAAAAATATATACATGTTGCCAACAAAAGAATAATGTAAGAAATAATATAATAAATAATATAATAAATAATCACTGCATCTGCGTTTACGCAGTTGCGTCTGGAACAGAGACTAAATGACTTCGTCGGACAAAGGCATTACGTATACGCGATTCTAAAGAAACTATATTATCCAGTGTTGATCTGCCTCTACGGAAACCACTTTGAAAATCTGGAATAAGTTTGTTTTTCTCGTGAAAATAAATGAGGCGAGAGTTAACCATGCGTTCAAATACCTTGCCGAGGCAACTCGTTAATGCTATTGGGCGATAATTAATTGGCTCCGTCGGATCTTTACCAGGTTTCAATATTGGTATGACAATAGCCAGTCGCCAACTTGATGGGTATGTTTGCTCGGTCCATAATCTGTTACAGAGTAACAGCACATTCTGCAAAGAAGCAGAAGTCAAATGACGAAGCATTCGGTATGATACACCATCAAAGCCGGGACTGGTATTGGGAGCTCTAGCCAGTGCTCTCTGTAATTCTTCAAATGTAAAATTACTATTGTACCGAAACCGCTGTCGAGTCGCAAACTGCAGATTAGGTCTTTCAGTCACACGCTTTTGAGCTTGGAAAACTGGTCTGTAGTTTTCAATGCTGGAGACGGCAGCAAATGTTTCACCCAAGATGTTACTCACACCTACAGGGTCAGAGTACGTGGTACCGTTTCTATCAAATACCGGAAGATGGAATTCACGGTAGATACCATTCGCTGTCTTGACCCTCGACCAGACTTGTCTGGTAGATGTTGTAGATGTGATGGATGAAACATAGCGAGACCAAGAGTCTCTCTGGCCTTGGCGCCGAGTCCTGCGTGCAAGTGCTTGAGCACGTTTAAGGGTCACGAGGTGGTCTGTCGATGGATACCTGCGAAAGATATTCCAAAGTCTCTGTTGTTCTTTGTGAGCTGCGGAGCATTCAGCATTCCACCAAGGCTTCCGATGCCTAGGGAGAGAAGTTGATGATTTTGGAATGCTAGTTTCCGCAGCATTGATTCTTGAAGTAACAATTTCAACAACAGTTTCAATATTGTCATTTGAAACCATATCATTTGTTATTTCAGGTTGTGTGAAAAGGTTCCAATCCGCTCGATGATATATGAAAACAGATGGTCTGGGAGTAATATTAAAAGTAGATGAGTATGAAACTATGATAGGAAAATGGTCACTATTATGAAGATCATCATCAACTGAAAATTGTGAGAATGGTAAAAGTGTAGGTGAACATAAAGCCAGGTCATTGCAGTGAAAAGTACGAGTTGGTGCGTGAAAATAAGTGTCCTCACCTTGATTCAGTAGACAGAGGCTATGATCTAGGATGATTGTTTCGATTTGATTTCCACGAGCATTTGTGTTGTGGCTACCCACAGCGTGTTGTGGCCGTTGAAATCTCCAATCAAAATAAAAGGTTTCGGCAACTGATTAATTAAAATGTTCAAATCACTTTGTGAAATGGGATCATTCGGAGTACAAAGAACAAATTGTAATAGAGATGTTTATGTGAAGTTGAATGGCAATAGCCTGTAATGAAGATGATAGAGACAAATGGGATGAGGGAATATGTGTAGAAATTAAAATAGCAACACCACCATTAGTTCGGTTACCAGCAATGTTATCGTTGCGGTAACAAATGTAGTTACGTAAATTAAAACTTTCTGATGATGACAAAAATGCTTCTTGAAGTGCTAAGCAAGCAGGATGATATTTAAAAACAATATCTCTGATATCAGAGCTCTTATTGCGCACGCTTCGACAATTCCATGAAATAATGGAGATAGACATTATTTCTTTGATGCGAAAGCGGATTGGATCGGAGGGTCATCGAAAATTGATTCATCATCCGAAGGATGTAAAGTCACTTCATCGTCCATTCTGTCAAGAATGTCAGATGAAACCTAATTTATATGATTAGCAAATTTTGGGTTTTTCTTCTTACGTGAGATTCCAGGTTTCTCACTAGGTGGAAATTTTAAATTTGGGCGCTGCTTTAACGCAGGCTGAGGCTTTTCCGAGGAATTAGTTCGGAATGCTTTTGAGGGTGGAGGAGAGGTGGACGCAGGTCTGGTTGTTTTAGCAAAGTCAAACAAGGGTTTCTGTTTAGTTTTCTGAGGGATAGAAGATTGAAAGGTATCTGTCTGTGTGCTGACTGTACGAAAAGTAGTTTTTGCAGCCGAAGAATAGGACAAACCCAGACGTGGAGTACAGGCAGTGACTATTCTACGAGCTTCATCAAAACTTAAATTTTTCAGGGCTTTGACAGATTGTATCTCTTTTTCCTGGGACCAATTGGGGCAACTCCTGGAATAAGCTGCATGAGCGCCCTTGCAGTCAATGCACAGGGGTGGCAACTCGCAGGAATTGTCATCATGGTCGGTACCAGAACAACGAGCACAGACAGGTTGACCTCGACAAGCTGTTTTTGATTCCCCAAATCTTTGACATTGAAAACATCTCAAAGGGTTAGGGACATAAGGTCTAACCGGGCAGTTGTGCCAAGCCATTTCGATTGAAGATGGTAGCTTTGGTATATTGAAAGTAAGAATAAGGTGTCCAAACATAAATTCAAATTCTTAAGTGAAATCAATTAAACAGGAGGTAGAAAAATAAAAGTAACCATAACTACATTAATTCAAATTCCAATTGGAACAGCGCACAAGGCAGCTAAAACCAAATTCAAATCATATAAACTAGTAATAATATAAATTTACTCAAAAAAATATATAATTAAAAGAAAATTTAAATAAAGTTGTGTGTTTACAGAGCAGCACTTCATCAGGGGACACACTGTCTGTAAACACACAGGAGCCTTTCTGTTGTTAGTGGCAAAGCCAAAACTAACAGTGCCCCGAGGCCCCTAATGAAAATACAAGCATAAAGAATAATAATAATTACCACATTAAAAAAAAAAAACCATAATAACATTCATATAAATTTGCAACATAATCACCTTTACTGAAACAAATATACAAAACACTTAAATGACATAAAAAAACCGCCCCCAAAGCACATATAAATATTCAAAACAGTTACAGTTAGTAAAAATGAAAAAGAAATTCCTTACATATTCGAAATCAGCTCAAAAAATAATGTGCTGACACCTAGATAAAAATCAACAAATTAAAGAGCAATAGAATCCAAGTGCTGCCATCTGTCTAAAAAATCCCAACAGAATAAGAAAACATAATCCCAAGAAATTCTGTAAATGAAAAGAAAATCCCAGTAAATTACAAGATGAAAACCAAAAAATTCACCGTCTAGGCCTGCTTAGACGGGCTTCAATATCGGCCAAGTTAATAGGATTTTTCTAAAATTTCTTTAATCAAAACATCAAAATTATTAAAGTTAAAAGGAAATTTATTTTTCTTTAAGCTGTTTCTTAATACCTCAATAGCGGTCAAAAAATCTATACGGTTATTGCAAATGAATTTGAATCTCAATATTTGACCAAATACAATGTTCTTGAAAATTTTATAATAAAGGTTGGAATAAAAATGCGTAAGGCTAATAACATTAAAATTTAAATCCTTCCTTTTATCATAAACCCCTATGAGATTATTGTTATCAGAAATATTTATATCAAGATCTAAAAAATAAGCACGAGAGTCTTGTGAATTGGTTTTAATTAAACTCAGTTCTTCAGGATAAATATTATTAATCAAATCAAAATCGCAACAATCGAAGATGATTAAATCATCAATGAACCTGAAACCTTTTAAAAAATTATTCTGTTAAAATTTATGTTCATAAAAATGAAGGAAAATATTAGCAAATGCACTTGAATAACTATTACCCATAGAAATACCCTTAATTTGCATGTAAAAACTAATACCGTTAAAAAGGTAATTTTCAAAAATGTTGACATTGCATAAATTAATCCAGTCTTCCTTGTCAATACCTTCATTAATCAAATAATGTTCAAAAATTTCAATACAAATATTTTTTAAATTATTGTGAGGAATACTGGTAAAAAGATTTTCAAAATCACAGGTAAGAATTGTATTAACACGAGTGTTGTTTAAATATGTAATAACTACTTGGTTGTTATTAATGATAAAATGCTTATCATTAGAAATAATTTTGTTTAAAATAATGTTTAAGTATTTAAAAAATCGTTTACCAGAAACAGAATTATAACACCCTGTGCAGCATGTAACAAATCTAAATTTAACAGGTGTTTTATGAAATTTAATGGTCGGAAATAAGTATGGGAAATTAAAACTATTTGGTTTTAATCCAATTTTTTTATGAAAAGCCAAAATTCTATTTTCAATTTCTTTCTTAGAGCTGTTAATCTTAAGGAAAGTATCATTATTATCATATTCAAAATCAATAATATTTCTAAAGAATTTTTTGCACATAAAGCCAAAATTATTTGAAACTTTATCAACCACACAAATAATAAATTTCCTTTTCAATACTTCTATAGATTTAACAATATTAGAATTTAAATAAAAACCTTGGTATTTTGTGTTGTTATTTAAAAAATTCAATTTAAAATTATATAAAATTTTATATTTCCATTCGAAAAATCTTTCTATGGGCCAGTTATATTTCCTTGAGCACTTTGCGATAAAGCCGTCTAAATCTTTACTAATTGAGGAAATGATAAAAGGCAAATTATAATTTCTTCTTGGTCTAAATTTTGTACCAAGTCCCATTAGCAACCTTAGATTTTTATCAGTAACAAGGTCAAGGTTTCCCGTAACTATGTGTCCGTAATCTTCATCAACAAAATCTTTATAATGCAATTGGTCACACAAACAGATATCCTCAAGTTCCATTAAATTTTGACAGTAAAAATTATAGTTACATATAATATTCTTCAACGTCTTGCTATATTTGAAACAAATCGAAACACTAATCTTGTCCTTAATAGGAAAAATGTCATCAAGACCATTAACAACCATTGGTAATGAACCTCTTTCAAAAACCCTATCATGAAAATTAACAACACAATATTCTTTATTAGATCCTGAAACATTTAATGTATCAAAGTTGTGGATATTAAGTTTAAATTTAATAAGATCTGAAACAATAAATTTTAAATCAGGATTTGAAAATTTGACAAGTTTCATTTGAAATTTAATAAACCATTTTAACACTGAGTTCTTAATACTGAAGATGAAGCTCTTAATCTTTTTTTATGTTAATATCACTAACATCCAAAGAACACAAATTTCTGAAAAGGACCACATTAAATTTATTATTATGAGATTTATCCTTATGTTTACCCCTGTTACCTCTTAAATTTTTAACAAACCTGTCGTTAGAAATATTTAACTTTTTGTAAATGCAAACAGAATTTAAATCGAGGCTTCCTTCTCCATTAAGTTTACTATTAAGTCCATAAGGGTTTAAAGTTTTTAATTTACAAATATAAATATTTTCATTATCTAATCTCAGATTCAAATCTTCAATATGTTTAAGAATAAGTATATTAATGTCTTTAAAAGAATGTTTTTGGAAGTGAATAATTTCGATATCAGAATTATTATTTTTTTGAAAGTTTTTAATAACTGAACGATGACTATTTATTCTTTTATTAAGTTCAGTGCTTGTCTGTCCAATATATTTTAAAGAGCAGGTTTTACATTCAATGAGATAGATAATATTTCTCTGTTTGCAAAAAATTAATTTACTGGAATCAGAAATTTTTCGGTGGTGTTTCGTAGGGATGGGTTTTCCATCCCTGCGAATCCTTATCCTACGGACAGCAGTGACATTTTGTTCTTTTAGTTCTTCTGCTATCATTTCCTCTGAGTCATGAGTAAATTCTGAATCGGATATAACACCTCGACAGGTGTTGAGTGATTTGTGGGGTGTAACATTGACTTCAAATGAGCATAATGCTGTGCACGTTTCTAACAAGGTGGCTTGCTGTTGTGATATAATTTGTATCAACAGGTCACCGGAACGTAGTTTTTTCACAGAGGTTACCTCTCCTGAAACGGAGATTAGGGCCTTGTGAATCAAGAAGGGTGAGACTTTAGTAAATTAAGTATTTGGTAGTTCGGGATTCATCAATTTAATTATATAGTATCGAGCGTAATCACATGGTAAAGGGGTTGTTCCGCTGTTTTTGCTATGGTGTGCGGAACTGAACACCTTACTATTTTCAGCCATAGATGATATTAAAAGTTTCAACTATCAGCGGCATCACCCACCACGGAGTCCAACTTAGGGGAAGCAAATAATAGATAGGTACTGAGACCAATCCGTTACTTGAACATCGATGCTGACTAATAGCAATACGTCCGTGAGTGACCCTTGAAGCAGCCTCCACCCTTTACGAGATGCCTAGTAAGTGACCCCAGACTTGACTCTAGCCAACACACGACATGTGTGACCAGCCGATTGATACATACAGGTCAATATGCACCTCCCGTTTACCTGAAGCACGGGCCAAAGCAGTGTATTGGGGTACCAGGATGCCCCTCAACTGCCAGGATCCCCTTTTCCAGGGACACGGGTCTCCACGCACGGCGAACACGTGGGTGGTTTCTTCCCATCTGGGACCGACATAACAGGGTGGTAATCGAACACAGACAAAAAGCCCTTACCAGTGAATTCGGCAACCACGACAAGGGGGAAGAGAAAGGAGAAAGTAGGAGAAAAAGGGAGAGGAAACGGAAGGGAGGACAGATCACTAGGGTACCCCGGGGCGTGACACCCTGTGTTTACCTAAAGAAGGTAAACTCCCTCAGGGGCGTAAATGGGCAGGTAAGACTTATTAATTAAAACGACAATTAAATTGTTAGTTAAAATAATTGCATAATAGACAAACTAGGTTTTTATAAAGAATTATTATAATAGCAGAAGAGTTGACGTTAATTGAATATAGCATTTAATGGCACAAAGTCCAAAGGAGGACTTACTGCGAAAAACAATATCAATAATAGAAGAGAAAATTTCGAGTTATAAATCTAAGAATCAGGAAATTTAAATAATTTTAAAGGAATTAAAAATAAGTAATAATTATAGAAAAAATAAGTTTCTTTAATATTGTTGTAAAATTTAAGTTTCTTTCTAAATACAAAATTGCTTAAAAACATTTTACTACTTCCGCCTTAAGGATATTTTGAACATTCGATCTTAATACAGGAACAACGTCCCTTCTTTTTCAAGTTATATTACGTGCAAATTCTCCTAATTTGGCCGGAGTGATTTCACGACTTTTTATTTAAACGTGGCCACTGATGGAAAATAAAGTTGATGTACGCAGTATTAACCGAGGTTCATAGCATTAGAGAAATATTTTTATTTTAAACAATTTTACTCTTCTGTCATTCAATAGAAATTCAGAGAAAGAACACTTGATTCGGAGTAACAGATTAAAATAACTATGTTTTACCCTCAACGGTAGAATTTATTTAGCTTGTTTATTGAAGTAGACACTCAAATTCTGTTATTGTTCAACTATCTGGAATCACAACAAAAGTATTTTACTCTTCTCACTCGACTCTGCTCCTCTATCTTCCTTTTGCTATGGGAGTAAGTCACAATGAAATAGAAACAAAACCTTAATTTCAATTTATAAGGAAAATAAAGAAATATTTTAAATGTGCAAGTTTAATATTTTACTTTGTAAAATGAAAATATAATTGGACAATATGTTCGCTTGTTCTCACACTTTAAACGTGTCACAATAATATTCTAGTTTAAGAAACACATTTTGCATATATTTATTTATGTTAATATATTTACGAACATCTTTGTTGCTTCTGATTGTTCCTTCCAAGTGGTACCGTTTAAATATATTTAATAAGCTTTCTAAGGTTTTATAACACTGATAACTGAGTTTCATTAGTTACAAATATTAATTACGGTTCCCTGAAATAGGTGCTGAATTGGGCTATAATGACACAAAAATGTTAGTTGGTTTCATGTAAGTTGCAAAGTAATTTTTCAGTAATTTAATTTCCATTTCAATAAATGTATTTCACTCTACCAAATAAAAAAAAATTACTGTCTTGCATAAAAATTATAATCGGTCTTTTAACTCTTGCAGTTCAGAGAAATTTGATTGAAAGTTATAGTCAGACATCATATTAGTCCCTGCGTCATTGTGTGGTATATTTTTAATGAATAAAGATATTTATTCAAGCTATATATAGTTTAAAGAAAAGCTGTTACTCAGAAAAAGATAAACGTTTATTAACAGTTTTTACATTTCTGAAGGGTTGTTTCTTCATGGTGTAAAAAGAAGCAAATTTACAAAAAATCTAAAGTATTGCTACGAAATGCGGGAGGAAACGTCAGATCAAAGCCATTAATTGCTAAAATAAATGGGAAAAGAAGGATTAAGAGCCTTCAAGTGCGTGGAAAAAATCAGTAGCCTAAATAAATCAAAGACTTGCTGCTCTAAATGAATGATTTTTAAGCAGTTACAACTCAGAGAGTGAAAGTGACTGTGGATTTGTGCTCTTAAATACATAAATGCATTAAATGTTTGAAGAATTTAAATTTGTTCTTCTAGTATGAAATAAAACTCAATTTTACTACAGTAATAACTGATACGTCATATATCTTTCACTCTGTTTCATGATCTTTTATAATACTTTTTGGTAACTTCTTAATCTCATACTAATAGAGTTTTTAGTCATTATCATTGAAATACTGAACCGAATCGAGGCTTTATAAGATACATCATTTATTTACCAATCTCCTATAATCGTATGTGTTTTAATAATCGTATGTGATCACATAATGACGTGTGATGCTTGAAATTGTCGTGATGGAACGCGAATCATTTCCAATCTCTCAAATAGCTCTAACTTTGAACCAAAAGTTTATTATTTATAACGAAATTTACAAAAAGTTTTAAATGGCAAAGTGTGTAGTAATTACAGTAACTTTAAGCGATTGAGTTTTTTTTTTTTTTTTTTTTTTTTCTCATTTGGTTGGATTTCCTGCTGATAAGATTTGGAAGTTCTATGAGTGTTTTACCATGAAGTTACTAGGTATATTTCAATAGACCATCGAACGGAATAGAAGATATTTCAATGATTAATATTCATTTTTGTGTAGAAAAAATTGAGTTCTATTTCTCATTTAAATCCAAAATTATTTTCTAGGCAAAGTAATAGATAAAGGGCTAGTAGGTAAATTGAAACACTTAAAACAGTACAATGATGAAATGGTTTACGATAAAACTGCAATTTATAATGGAACGGTTAACAATGGAACAGGTTAATAATGGAACAGGTTCACGCATTATGGGTTCCACCCGACAAATAATGCAAGAAAATTAATTTGTAATGAAAATAATTAGAGAAATAGTATGGGATACACAATAATACGTATAATAATGGCTAAAGTTAAAAGAGGAATATAAAAATTTCATTTCTTCGCATGTTTTAAATCGAATTCGTATATAAAATTGTATATTTATTTGCTGATATTACTTTGGCATAAATATTAAAACAATTATTCAAAATAATTAAGTGTTTTAAATAATATAGGCACATATAATCGTAACTAGTTTTTCTCTGAAACACTTTTGCAACAGTAGTTCAACTAATGAACTTTTTTAATGGCTTGTCAAAAAATAAATAACACATGAATACATTATTCTATATTAATTTATTGATCAAAATTTGAAATTTCGAATATAAATTGTGTGATAGATTAACGATAATAACAGAAAGAATTACTTAAGTACGTTTCTTCTTAAGATTTAAAGTTTATTAAATTCTTAAATTTTACTACATTGACTACAAGCATTTTAACTGCAAACTTTTTAAAACATTTACTACAAACCTAGTACTATGTCTGCTTTCTTGAAAAACTGAAACAAAACAAAGACAAGTTTTAGTGAAAAAGAAGTGCATTTGAAAACTAAACTAATGAGTTATACTTTTATGATTGTAGTAAAAAAATATTTTTATTTTAATGTTGTCAAACGCGGTGGAAAAAAGAGTAAAGTTTGATACAAGCTTTTCTGAAGACGTAGAAAAAAATACCTTAAATTTCTAACCATTAAATTCATTTGTCTCGAGTCCTTCTTTATTGGTAGCAAAAACCCAATATTTTAGATAAACGAGAGTTAAATTAAAAACAAAAATTAAATGAAGTGTAACAGTGTTAATTAAATGAAGTGTTACTGTGTTGCAGTGCAATAGTACACAAATAGTTGATAGTTGTAATAAAATTCCTAATTAAAAACGTGTTTATCTCGATTATAATTTCTTTTTCTTTGTAAAAATATCTCATAAATGAATAAATAAGATCCGTAATACGTATATATCTGTAATACTTATTTAAAAAGAAATATTTACTTTTAAATTTAGAAAACAATAATAATAAAACTTTCATTAAAACTATTTTTTTACTCACAGATATGTTTAATTTGGTATGTTTTTAAAAAATTATTTTTGGTTATTCGAAAATAACCTATATTGTGACCTGTTTCAATGATATTAAAAACAGTTTTAAATTTTTAAATAGGCAGTTTTTTTTTTCTTTTTGCATACGGTGTCAGCACACGCTCTAAGAAATGTATATTGTTAGTAATACATATTCAAGGAATTAAAATTTTAAAAGTTTGTTTATTTGGATTTCACATTATTCATTCGCATTATCGAAACAAATGCTTAAAATATTTAAAAACCGAAGAGTTTTCAAACTAAGAAAATAAATTCAATTAAAGCAATATTTCTAACTAAAAAAAAGCAAAATAATTAATTTTGCTCCCTTCATAACTATGCAGGAAAAAAAGCAGAAAAATCATAATTCTTGCAGTAGAATTCATGTTTTGGTTTGTATTTCATAATAATCTAAAAGTTTAAAAATATGTTATATCATACCCAATAATTATAATCACTTATAATGTCAAATGTCATATACCATAAATAATAAATTTGCGAACAAAAATATTTTTATATTTAAGTAAAAGTAAGTAAGAAGTAAGTAAGAATTGATTAGAAAAAGAGATTTTATTTCAGAGTATAAAATAAATAGTTTGATAGTAGGTGATCTTGTTTGCAGAGTTTTATCAATAACATACGCTTGTGTACAGTGATACACGAAAGTCAGCATACACTTGCAAATTTTCCCATTTTTTGAAATAAAATGCAAATAAATTTCTTTTTCTCATTCGTATAGCTACCAGTATGCATGTGAATCATCATGTGTCTAATAGACATCAAACATTTTAAGATTATCATAATAATTTTCAGATTAAGTTAAAAATATGAGTTTTTTCAAACTCACAAAAGTGAGCATACAGTTGGATTTAAATAGATTTTTGCAGGTATTTGGCCATCTTTTTATTCTCTTAATATATTTGTAAGAATTGTGCCTTGTTTTACATAAGCTTTAGAGGAGATTTTTGAATGAAATTTAATTCATTAATTCTAAAATGGCAACTAAAAGAACTAAAACATCATTAGAAATCAGAGAACTGGTTATTCAATTGAAAAATGAGGCAAACTCACTCAATCAAATAAGTCAAATTATTGGTAGAAGTAGAGCTACAGTGCAAAGAATAATAAAGAACTATAATTTGACAAAAACTACGGAAAACTTGCCTCGTAATGGTAGACCACCAAAATTGAACGGTAGAGATAAAAGAGAAATCATTCGAACAATTCGTAATAATCCGAAAACTACTGCAGTAGACATAGCCAAACATCTTGAAAAGGCTAAAGAAACTGACGTAAATCCAGAATGTGTTAGAAGAGCCTTGAGAGAAGAAGGATATAATAGCAGAATTCCTCGTAAAAAACCTCTCATTAATAAAGTCAATAGAGACAAAAGATTAGCATTTGCGCATCTTCATGAAAACGATAATTTCGATTACTGGAGCAAAGTTATTTTTACAGACGAATCTAAATTTAACATTTTTGGCTGGGATGGTAAGCAAAAAGTTTGGCGACAACCCGGAACAGAGTTAGAATTGAAGAATCTGATTCCTACAGTAAAACATGGCGGAGGTTCAGTGATGGCTTGGGGCTGTTTTTCATCTTCAGGTGTTGGCAATTTAGTCTTTATAAAAACCACTATGGATCGTTTTGTCTATTTGAATATATTGAAAAACAATTTGAAGCAATCAGTGAGAAAATTAGGCATAGAAAATGACTGGATATTCCAACAAGATCAGGATCCAAAGCACACAGCTGGTGTTGTCAAGGAATGGCTGTTGTACGACACTCCAAGACAACTGCACTCCCCTCCTCAAAGCCCCGACCTGAATCCTATCGCAAATTTATGGGATGAACTGGACAGAAGTATGAGAAAAAGGCAAATTAAAAGCAAAGACGATCTTAAAAAGGCATTGCTTGAAGAATGGCAAAAATCCCCCGCACTGTAACCGAAGGACTGGTCTATTCAATGCCTAATCGTATGAGAGCTGCTTTAAATTCAAAAGGTGGACCAACTAAATATTAAAATATGGAAATTTCAAACGTTGAATTTCCTGTATGTTCACTTTCGTGACTTGCGAAATGACTGATTCTCCAATATTTTATATTATTTTATGTCTAATGATAAAAAAAACTGCTGATTTTGCTCATCAATTCCTTATTTCTAATCAATTTAAGCTAAATTGAATTTAATTCTTAGGTAAATATTTGAAATAAATAAGTTTCTGTTAATTTTAAAAGGTGTATGCTGACTTTCGTGTATCACTGTATGTTACTGAAAAATAAATTTACGGTTCAAGAACGGTATTTTTGGTTCGATTTGCAAAGAGGCCTTCGTTCCCGCTAACTTATTTTTTGAGAAAGTTAAAATAAAATGGTTTTTCATGCGATGCAAAATATCTGAAGAAAAAAAATTATATCTTAGTCTAATGCTGAGGTCGAAAATTCTAACTTAATCTTACTAATTGAAAATCTAATTTAGCCCACACTTAATCCAAATACAAGCCTCTCTCAGATCGCAGAAACATAATTTGTGATTCACGAGTTTCATGACCATTCACCTAGTACATTGAGCAATTTTTTTTTTTAAAAAGTACTTCAGTACTATTTTAGATAAATAGATCACCGTTTAAATTGATTTCATTCTGACTTCTCATGACGTACGATGCCATTTTGAATACTTACATCTGATTTTAGGACAGCAAAATCAGAATTTTGCATCTGCTTAACAAGAAATTTTAGCGAAAAAGAACAAGTTTTAAAGAAGTTAAAATTAGATATAAAATCTAACTATGAAATGGAAAAGAAAGGCTACTCCTTTTCGAAAATAATCTTATTTTCGTAATGAATTATTTTTTTTCCAATTAAATCGGAAAGTTACGTAATAAAATTAATTAATCTCATTTAAATAAATTAAAATTCATTGAACAAAATCCTTTTAAAAGTTACTTCATATTTAAATTGTAAATTTTTGATGAACGAAACTGTAAAAACTAAAGAAATATTAAAGTATTCCAAAATTTAGATGTGCTTAAATTTTCAAAATATTAAAACACAATATTTTATCTGTTTACGACAGTGAAGCTAAATTAACAAAAGTCTTCTGAAGGGAATATAAAGTTTTAACTACAAAACAATAGTACATCCAAAAAAATAAAATATAATAAATATTTGTGCAGAGCATAACTAATGTTTTATACCTATTTTTGCGATGATTTATTGCGTTCTTAATAAAATGTTTAGGTCTCCAAAACAATTAACAATGGCTACATGAAACACGTGTCTATAAACGTCAAAAAAAGTGATGTTTACAAAGCAATAAATTTAAATCAAAACCTGCTTGACTTTCAAGAGGAGTAAGGTTGACTGCACTATTTAATACATATGTTTTCTTTACGCATTAATGTGATTGATGTTTTTTTAAAATTTTATATTAGTTTTAATTCCTTATATTAAAAATAAATGGTTCTATAGAAGTTTATAATAAATGATCTTAGACAAAACCAATTCAAATAAATCACATAGATTTAATTTATTATTAAGAAGTAAGAAAACAAAATTGCTAATCTAAATTGCGTAAGATAGAACATAAAATATTTCTATAATATGTTTTGATGTATTATAAACCAGGTTGATTGTAATAAAACTTTAAAAAGTGAATAGTTAATTGATTACTTTGTGAATTTGCGGAAATTAGCTTTAAAGTTTATGTTATGCCTTTTTGTTACTCCACTGAATTTCTTTGAGTTTGGTATATTTAAAAGTAAAAAAAAATCTTCGGTAAAACTGTAAAAAATCATACAAATATTTATTATATATGTAACACTTATGTTAATTTAAATGTAATCATCGTTTTAATGGAAAATTAGTTAAGTGTAAATTGATGTCTCCAAGTAGTGAAATAAAAACCAGAGAGTCTAAATATTCTGATAGTTATCAATTTCTTACGCAAAAGTGATGAATGGATACGGGATTAGCACTACGTCAGTATGTAGTATATGGTTTATTTTTTTAAGTAATGTAACTTTCATGTACTAGGTTATACTTGAAGATAACACTTTAGGATGCATTTTTCAATTGTATCAAACCTTAATACGAGTTCGAAAACACACAAAAAAATCTTTAAATCGACGTCATGATAAAAACATATTCTAAATAATGGTTTATATATATATATATATATATATATATATATATATATATAAACTCCTGTTTGTGAAAATTGCAACACCATGAAGGAATCGTCATAATTGAATGAAATTAAATACACAGTTGAGTGGTAGTGGTACAAATAAATGATTAAACTTTCAAAGCAAACAAACAATAACAAGAGATCGAAATCAGTATTTTGTGTAACCACCACGCTCCGCAATAAGTGTTGCTACACGACGTGGCATGGAGTCAAGCAAACTTTGATTGTCTGTTTAAGGGAGAGAATTCCATACTGTTTGTATGCGTACCCAAAGTTCGTCCGTAGAAGCAACAGGACGAGGATTACGAGCGAGACGCCGACCAGTGAAATCCCACACATGTTCAATCGGCGACATATTCGGGGAATACGCCGGCCAAGGAAGAAGTTGTACCTGTCGCGATGCAAGGAATTATTGAAGAGTCCTAGCAATATGAGGGTGGGCATTGTTCTGTTGAAATACAGCACCTGGCAAGGATTGAAGGAAGGGAACAGCTTGGGGCTGTGGAACTTCGCTGATGTACCGGTTGCTGTTCAGATTACCCACAATTTGTAGCAATTGAGATCGTCCATGATATGCTATGGCACCCCAGACCATAACTCCGGGTGTTCGTCCACTGTTACGTTCGATAACGCACTCCGGAAGATGACGTTCACCGGCATAGCGTCTGACACGAATGCGGCCATCATGGTACCACAAATTGAAGCAAGTTTCGTCAGAAAACACGACACGCTGCCAATCAGCACGCCAGTCTCTATGCTGGTTGGCTCATTGCCGCCGCAGGCGGCGAAGGTTTAGCGTAAGGGGGATCCTGTATAAAGGAGTCCTTGCGTGCAGTCCACGCTGCAGCAGACGTCTACGAATTGATAAAGCATACAATGAAACACCTGTAGCTATTGACCTCCATGCTGCCACTTGTCTAGAGGGAGCCGTACGGTCCGTTAGCGCAACGTCGAACAGGTGTCTATCATCGCGAGCTGACGTGACATTTCGGGGTCCACTCCCGGATTTCCGAGTTGTCCGACACTCGTCCATCCACTGCTTTCAAACACGCATCACTGTGCTGCTGTTACGCTGCACACGAGCGGCTACTGCACGATGAGATAATCCAGTTTCATGAAGGCTGATGATTCTCCCCCGTTTAAATTCCGTAAGTTGTTGAAATCTCGCTCTCTTTCGTCGAATAGGCATAAGTAATGACTAAGCTATCGTTTACCACTAGCAGATAACCACCGATAACCATACTCGCTTATCTACAGCCGTCTATTTATTCGGATCCATCCGACGTTCAGAGGGCGCTGCTCAGCATACGCATGTGCTACGGGTCTGAAATTCTAATCATTTGCATATCATGCTCTACTTTGCATTTCTTGAAAATTTCAGCTCACTCGTGTAAGTCCTTCATGGTGTTGCAATTTTCACAAACATGAGTTTATATATATATATATATATATACGTATATATATATATATACGTATATATATATATACGTATATATATATATGCTCAAAATGAAGAATAAAACAAAGAAAAATAAAAAAATAATAGGCATTTGAAAAAAAGGGGGGGGGAATAATAAGTAAAAAAATAACAAACAACAGTCTAAAAAAAAAAGGATGAAATTTCATTTAAAAAACCGGAAAAAAAAGATATAATCTTTTCTTCAGCCCACACGATTATATCCACAAAACAGAGTGCTTTCTGATATTGTATCAATAAAGCCGAGGCAAAATATATTAATACAATAGCGTGAAGAGCACTAAAAAAAAAATTTTTTTTATATAAATAACAACGAATAAAATGGATCACAAAAAGTATAAATAAGTAACATGTAAAAACAGAAAATAAAATAAAATA